>NC_068368.1:30520558-30612854 GCF_020536995.1 Dreissena polymorpha | reverse complement strand
TTGCCTATTCGGTTATTGTAACATATTTTATCAATATACCACAATTAAACACATATAAAAAATCGTATATATCCGCTTTAAAGAACAATACTAAATGCATGTGGGGTATGGTTATGCGGTTACAAATTCCTAATATTTAACAGTTATACAAGTTCATTGTCCCGGTCAATTGTATGCGAAAAAGTGCAGCATTTAGATCCATAACAGCTTAGAACAATGAACAAGTAGTTCCATAGTGGAAATCAGATTTCATAATCGAATACTTTTGTCAATAAGGCCCTAGAAAAATCAGTTAAAAGATTTCAGTAAATTGCAAAATTCATTGTTCCTGATTAATATGTGCGAGAAGTTTCAGTGACTACAATATCACTTCAGCAAGTGGGGAAAGTTTTGGGTATTGATTGTTCAATACAAACGTGATGTAGATCTGCTGTAGCTAAATTATGCTGATACATAGTTTGTATTTACTATGTCCATCGATATAGCACTTCAGTAAAGCTGCAACTATACAGCAGCGCGCGCCTGCGCTGATTTTGCAAACTAATATGATTGACAGACAGCATGTGGTAAGAGGACTTTGTAAAGATTGGCAAATGCGATGTAAGCATTATACTGAAAACTGTTATATATGTCGTTACATTCAACGTTGAGCGTCACCACACCTACAAGCATTGTTTTGACGTACACCGATAGACTAAACCCGATTTAGTTTTTGAAAAGCGTAAAAGACAAATTCACCAATCTTTATATTGGAGTCACATTGTAGTGGATCTGCAGGGCTGTTGACTTGATATGTACATAGTATGAAAGTAAATTTAACAATATGCAAATAGCATTTTAGTAAATTGACTTTATTGCTACTACTATTAGTTCCATTTGTATTTAGTTGGTTATCAGGATGCGACTGTTTATCCACCTGCAAATAACATGATTTAAAAAAACCCACAGACATCATGTTATCACACTAACGATATTTCTGTGGTTTTGAAAGATACCTCTCCTTACATATTTCTGGAGCTAAATAGTTGGTCAGTGACATGTTATCATATTACGTTTATATGAAAATGTAGTTAATGTCTGCATGTTTGTATTATTTGTATTGACACGTCAAATTAATTGCAAAATACGTCAAAACAACCCACACATCACTTATACAATTTGGACCAACACAACATTTTAATTAGTCCACATCCATCTGTCTATACGTGTTCCGTCTTAAGATAATTGATCAGGAATCCAAACAATGTACTATGAATACAATGTTTTATTTAAAAAAACACAATTATTCAATTGCACGAGTGGATAAGGCCTTGGTGGCAACTTTTAACTCTTTTGTAGTGAAACGTGAGATAGAAGTTTGGTAAAATGTTTTGGAGTTCTTTTCTTTTGTCTGAGTTCAACTTTTATCTTGACTTATAAATGCAGAGTCCATGTTAGTCTATAAAATGCATTCTTGGTTTGGTTCACACGCTTTTCTATTCGCAGAACAAATTAACATACCCGACATAATGCTAATATGTTTGTGTCATAATATTTTGCTGTCACAATTGAACAGTGTTCGTCCATCGGAGTTTATCATTTGCACAGTCTTTCCAATCTGAATATGTCCTACTGTATAACTTTAACATAATGCCAATTTATTATTTTGATATAAATTTAATTCATGAAAAGTTCATGTGTCGCGTGTTCAAACACCCGTGTACATGTATCCCTTATTAAATTTATTAAAACACACAACAACTGTTAAGAGTGATTCGGTTTAATGCTCTAGCGTTAGTATAATTTCTAGAGTGTTGTTGTTATAGTAAGTAGTATAATACGTATAGGTTAAAGCTAATGTAACGTCATATTTTAAGTTATGGTATATTTAATAGATTTTGTAATTTGGAAAAACTGCAGTAATAGTTGTACACATAATAGTCTTAACCGAGTTTACAAAACAGTCCTGCATGTACATTTTGTCATACTTTACTTCTTTAGGTCAAGCTTGACCATCATTTATATTATGACCCATGAAACAAGTTCATATTTTAATTGCTATAATTGTGCGAATTATTAGTTTAATGTTTCTTGTAAACCTGTACATATCGAATACATATTTGTTTCAAGAGTGTGTAAACAATATTTGCTCGTGTAAATATAAACAAACAACACATAATTATCATTTCCACGTGTACACGTGCATACATTATATACATCGCAGCGATGACTTTAACATAGAGCATTGTTCCATAGGTGTTTGTTTAGGTGAGCAATTGAAATGCTGTCGACACAATGTATTACATGAATTATCATGCTCAAACGCAACATTTTGAAAAAATGCAAATACCCGATAAACCACAATTGTGTAAAGAAATAATTTGCATTCTTAATTGTGTTTAAATAAATCTGTGCGTGATCTTGGATTTTAAAGTTTAAGCTATTTACTGTACATGCATAGTGCAATCTGACTAAGACTATGGCAACTAAATAGTTCACGAGAATGTTATATATATATATATATATATATATATATATATATATATATATATATATATATATCCTAGCTTTGTCTTCAAGTTTTGTACGCAGACTGCATAAAGAAAAAGCTTTGTTTATAGAATGTGTTTCTGCATTAGAATTTGACGTTTAAGAATAATCAAAATGCCTCACCACTCTTCTATTTGCTTTTACATTTGATGTGTATTTTAAGTTTACACATTATTTCCACACTTGCATTATCGAAGGTTGTTTAGTCTCTGTAAAGACTGGGTGTGCGCTACTGTATGGTAGATGTATTTAAATATTCATATAGTTATGTATTTATAAGTTTATACATACAGAAAATATGGTATGTATACTATATGTATATATGTATATATAATATATATATATATATATATATATTTATTTATTTATTTATTTATTTATGTATAAATAGCTCGCGTATTGGTTGGGTTCATTGTTTAATAACTAATGAACACTATTAGCTATTGTTATAAAATTGTGTCCTTATTTCTTTCATACAAAACTCTCACTAATTGTTTGATTCAGAATGGCTGAAATTAAGGTCAATGTTAACCATTACTAAATATGGAACATTGCTTTTGTTGTATTACTAGAAAATAAATTGAGCTAGTATTGTCAATTAGCTAAATATATACAAAAGTATTGATAAACTTGTATCATAACTTTTTGTAACATATTGGTGGATGAGTTCCATTTCATCATAACAAATGGTTCATTTCAATTACACACTGAGTAAGTGTAACGCAGCGTTTTTCGTTGATACGATACATGGAGATCTTACACGTAGGTGGATTCAAGATTCCCAATATTATAACAAGGAAACAGTTTATTGGTTTACACACGCAAACTCCAGTACGAATTGAGCCATTGTAATGGCATTTCATACATTGATACGTATACCAAGTTGCATAATAGTAAACTTAAATTCCATTCATTATGAAATGAAATAATTCAAACAAACATAAATGGAACATGTTGTGCATAGTGGGAACCTGTATTCTTGCCATTTCTTAAAAATAAGTCTAAGCTTAACTTATCTGATCAATATAAACGGCATATCAAGTAAACAAAATGGTGCAGTACTCGAAATTAAGCACAGCTTTAGCATTTTGTTTTACAAGGAACAGCATGTATTTACCAATGTAGTTGCTTAATCCTAAAACAGAGGGATCGTTCGTCTTGAAGTGAGTGGTGCATATAACGAGAGATAACACATTGTATATACTGATGAATACGTGTATAGAGATAAAGAGAGTTTGAGGGAATGTTTTTAAATGACATATTATTAACAATGGAATGAACTTCGAAATTTGATGCCTTCAAGATGGCTTGAAAGATGGTTTAAGGTTGGTTTTGTTTAAGGAATTTGGGCAAATAAGAAAAAAAAGATTACTTGAATACAATTCGAGTTGTGTTATGTCCCAGATTTGGTGTTTAGGTAAGGTAGACCACCATTCAGAATAAATTGATATGCAAAGTCTTTAAAGAACAGAGCTTAGTTTGTAAATACAGTTTAGCAAAAAACTGCGTTTGATATCCTTCAAGTTGCCAACGTTTTTGCAAATTCATTACAAATATTCTCAATTACTTAGAGCAAAGTTTGGCCTTACAATAAACACATGTTTCAAAATACGGGTATTTTCCCAACCATTTTTGGAAACGGATAGTTTTCAACAAAAAATATCGACAACATGGCCAAAATTATTTGTTACCAACATATATAACCATTTGAAGATTATTTGCATTTTTGAAATAATTGTTACAAAATCTAACAGGGGTATTACTCATCTGGTTTTATTAAGTCTGTAGCGTTTGGAATATTTCTACTTCAAAGTGAATTTTAAGCACAGACAAGCCCCATCACACAGCTTTATGATATCTTGATTTACAGCTCCCCAGGTTGAGAACCAAATGGTCTCATTATTGTATGCTTTACGTAACCTTTGAATCTTGCATTACTTTAATAAAACTTCAAAAATACCACTCAAAGAATCTTGGTGATTTAATGTGCTCTTAAATATAACGGGTATGACAATCTCATAAATATATCATTAAGAGCGAGTTATGTCAACACTCAGTCCTTCAGAAGCTCTTTAGTCCTATCGTGAATATTAAATTGTGTACTCTATCATGTCAATGATACTTTTTGGGAACAGATTATAAGTTGACCATGTAAACAGCAAAACGAAACAACCTTTATAACTTTCCTCTTTAACTTATTTTCTGTCAAAATCGCCAAATATCTTTTGTTTAATTTTCTTGGTATGGGCTGCGGAATTTAATTTATTGATGGATCGAGCGTCTTTGGGAAATATTTTTAAGGTTTATTGAGTGGTCTTGGTGAGCCTCAAACATGTAAGTGTTTACTGAAGCAATTGATTTATTACACTATTGTTATTTCATAAGAACAACCCAATTCATACATGTGAACGATTGTAACATGTTAACTCAATATCACATATACTGTGTGAAATCAACAGTTGACATTTTCAAGGTTAGACTACTCGTGGTTGATCATCACAACACTGTGAAAATAATGGAGTTAGTAAAAAACACAAAATGTGTCTCACCATGCTTTTGAAAATTGTGCGCATTTATTATTCTAACAGCGCCTAGCTCTAGTCCAAAGAGAACGAACAAATGAGTAAATCATGGAAAATATCTTTCAGATAATTATGCTATGAAAATAGGTAGAATATATTCGATTATTGTTTTCGTAAAATACAAAGTTTTCGGCACGAAATCAAAGTTTTAACAAACTAAATCATTTTTGCGATATGCAATAAAACTTCTAGATATATTGAAGTTCAGAAAAGTTCACATACGCAATTTTTTCTTTGTTATTTGAATTTTAAGCGTTATATGCTATTTGCATGCATATCATCTCCGCGAAACATCGCTTTAATATCTTCAAAGGCATGGTCTTTGGATAAAAACAACGGCAAAATGTAACTACGATGTATGGTAATCAAACTTGGTTACAACGTTCTAGAAATTATATCTTCGCTAAGTTCAATAAACATCATTATCCCTCAAAGCAATTAGTAAATTATGGCCCATGAATCGTATTCATTTTGCCAAATTTTGCTCTCTGCTTCAAATAGCTCTAAGTTGATAAAAATGAAATTTTGTGATAAAGTATGTTTGTGCATTATATTGATTTTCAACCAGAAAGCCTGTAGAAATTGTGAATTATTGCCCGTAAATGAGAAAAAAAATGCACGGCCTTGTTCTCTCTCTTACTTAAATAGTTACAGTGTTATCATCTTCAAACTTTGTGCGAATAGATTTTAGCATGATATCTTAGCCAACATATATATAACAGTCAGAAAGCTTTAAGCACGTTGGGCTTATAACTATATTAAAACAAAACGGTCAAATAAACTTGCCGCCCTCTGACTAGCATCATCTAGCATCGCGACCATTCTTGAGGGGATTTATATTTTCCTCCATGTTTGATAAACTACCAGATTGCAAAGAGAACTCCTAAATTATGGCCCTTGGATCATTCCTAATTTTACAGATTTGTTTTAATTTCAAACCAATATGATAAACATTCTGATGGCATGAAGGACTTGTGAATACTAGCCCTGGAATTATGCTGAATTTATCCAGAATTAAAATTGGCCAACTTAATGACAAGTAGGTAATTTTCATTAACCCTGAATCATACTTTAATATGCTTCGATGATTTTATTTGAAAATTTGTTTTTTAAAAGACAAGCGTTACACAACAAATTTATTTAATGCATGTTGTTCATGTATTGTCGCGATGAGAAAGCAAAACAAATCTCGCTTTTTTCCAAACTTTTCGGGTGAAGGTTTTACTGTATTTCATGATTATTTCGAGCAATGAAGGATGTACAACTTCAGGTTTAATCGATAAGTTGTCTCTAATAATTTTCTTCAAACATGTTTGTATGTTAACAAATAAAAAAGTAAGTTGCAAAATGTCACTTTCGACTGAAGACACTTTCATATGTTTTCTTCTCGGCATTTAGACAGAAAAAACAGCTTCAATTAACAATTTAGAGTGTAGACTTTCCCCCTTTTTCAAAAATCTGAATATCATGAATATTGCAAACAAAGGCTATAAAAACCTTTTCGCAACAATTTTTTCTTAATATTAAAGCGAAAATGTTTTTAAGTGACTTCTGATGACTTTAAACCTATAATGATCACTTTATAGCATGTATTGGAAATTGAATACTATTTACAATATACCAATAAGTATTTGTATTCATAATTTGGCAAAATTACTTCTTGCTCTGATCAAATAGCAAATACATATCGTTCTTAAATGATTTAATAATGTTAAAAAGTTCTCTTTTTTAATTCATTCTTAATACCGAGTGTATCGCAATTGTTTTTCGCATAAACATGTGCATGTTATAATAGTATTAATATTAATGCCTAAAAATACTGTTTATTTTTCGAAATGTACTTTTTACAAAACAAAATAATAAGACAAACTGTTTGCGTAATTATAGCAATGAACTAGTTAGTGTGTTTCAAACAGTTAATAAGTTCCCTATCAAAGTTTACTTTTTTCAACTAACTTGATGACTGTTTCGTGCCTACCATTTTTGAGAATTCAATGATGAATTTCTTTCATGTTAACTACATGTGATTACATTTGATTATGATTATGAAGACATGGGTAGAACTTGTCTCTGAAATTCCGTCTCAAGATAGCCAAATTTAGTGCATGATTAAAATAACACATATCAAGTTTATCAAACCTACCTAATTATATGTTTTATATAACAACTTAATACGTTGGCATACGTTATCTCTATTATACAGGGACATATGTTGCGAAGTAAGGCAACAACTGTTTATACTTAAGTGTATGCTGAATTCTACTCGTAGAAAGTGCACATACACACATACAATTAAAGAAAACAAGAACATCCACATTGATTTATGAGAGCTCTGTTTTAGAATTATGTTTAATGAAATGTAAAGATTCTATTAATAATACGATATGTATATCTATATACAGGTCCAGAGTCAAGGATTTCACAAGTGGGCCATAGCTGTATCACGTCTTATCAATAAGGTGCCATAACACAAATTTATCATGTTATGCTTGCATAATGGATATTGCGGCATTATAATATATACAACATTTATTGTACTACTTGGGATTCCACAAAACAACTTTTGCCTTCTTTATTAACGATAATGCAGTATTTCATACATTTATACTTGTGAAAACCATTAAAATGTAATAAAGCATGGGGTTTAGATAAAATATGCATGTGGTCTTTTATTATACTACAAGCAGGTATGCAGACCGTTAGGTGTGTCCAGTGCCATTGTTTGAAACCATCACACTGCAAACACTTCACAAATGCCAAAGAAATACAGCCGGACAGTTTCTTTGGTTGGAATCTGTGACAAAAACAACAGTTTTCATCAGAATCCTCATCACTGTCAATGACACTGTCGACTGCTCTGTCAACACAAGATGGGCATGCTACTGGACTAGGTGATGTTGTTGCAACAATTTGCTGACTTTTTTACTGTGACCTTTATTGTGTTTCCTGAGATTTTTTCAACGTAGGTTTATAATTTTGTTCGTGATGTGGCTTCCATGACTTCATTACTGGTAAGTTCTTATCCAGACACCAGTCTGCTTACTGTTTTCCTTTGTTTCTTAGCTTTTTGACTGTTTGCTGATCCCATTTTAATATGTTCAACAGTTTCAAACAAAAATGCATGTGTGTTTATTTTCAGGTCCCATTTATAACCCTCCGTCTATTGTTACACCTGAATCATCAGTGTCATCTGAATGCTACACTCGGGCTGGAAACATACTTTACCTGGGAATTGCATCTTTATTAAATGGGAACAGTCATGTTTTCCGAAAGCCAACTTTAGGATTGTCCGCTGACAATGCTTTGTGATAAATCTGGAGGACGATATCACAAACATTATAATGGTTTATTTAAGATATATTAAACATTACAGTCCATGAGTTCACATGTATGATGAATATATTTATACAAACAAAATGCATGCAAGTGGTCATCAATAAATACATGTTCCTGGCATGATTGATCATATACAAACTATTTAATGTTCTATGCATACATTATTAAAAGATACATGTATTTCAACATAATGTTAACATAAAAATCGCTATTGACAGCGAGAAGTCAACTTTTCTGACAATCATGCAAATTACTCAAAATAATATTTATAGACATTTCTTTGAATAAATGCTTTATAAACACAAGTTGCTAAATTTCTGTTAATTGTTTGGTTATCAGACTGCATTAACTCTATAAATTTTGGAATATTTGGTCTTTTCCAGTAATATTGTTTTATGTATATTTTTTCTAATATCATTGTATAAGAAACATTAAAACAAAAAAATGAAATTCATCCTCCAAGACATTGCAATGATGACATTTTCTTTCCTGGAATGGTATAGATTCTGGTTTATGCCATCTGCTTGACTCTATGTCTAATCTATGAGAGGATACTCTTAGTCGGCACAGATTAAACCTAAACTTATCAATAGTAACATCATTTAAATAAAACTGGAATTCAAATTTGCAAAAAAAAATTATAACTTACTGCGCTTGATGAATTACTCAGCTCATACATCAAATTTTGTATAAAAGCATCATTTAATCTGGATTTGACAAGAGATAAAATCACTAATCATCACCTTCCTCTTGGTTTATCCATGCATAATGTAATCCCAATGACTGCAACAAGTTACACGCAGCTTTAGCTCATGTTTATATTTGGTTTACTTATCAAAATGTTACACATATGTAAATATATACACTTAACATACTTATGGTTTTCTAACTGAGAAACTTTAAGCCAATACCTTATTACAAGGTGCCTGTACCACGTGACTTTTTCGGCTATGTGTGGGACAATCGGATGTCAACAAACCATCGCTTCGGGTACGTTTCTGATAATTTCTTCATTAATTCAAAACCATTTTTAAAAAAACAAAGACAAGAGCCCGTCATTGTCAAAATACACAACTGGGTTCAGTTTGCGCAAAATTAATTAAGTCTTTTTACCAAAAAGTGCAACCGCGTGTTTGAAAAGACACAAAGTGAAATGCTATGTGTGGTATATTTGTTATACAAGCAACAAAAACGTTCATTATATTATTGTTGAAGGTTTAAAAAATAGTGCGGACATTGTAATTCTTCATAGAGAAGCTACATATATTGTATGTTTGCGCATATACATCTGATTCGGAGTATGTGTATAAAAATGCAATAGTGCTATGTGTGGGACACATTTTTGAAATGCTATGTGTGGTATGCAAGAATTTTTCCGTCAGTTCTGCATTTAATCTGAACACAGTTTTGTAAGAATCTAAAACATATACTTCAGTATGTACTGAAAATATATCAAATTCACCAAATGTTACTTGATGGAATACTGAAGTAATTGTGTAATGTTTAAACAATTTATGTTTAATTGAACATACATTTTAAATAAAATACACTGCGTAATTGTTATCCAACCAATGGTCTTTTTTAACAAACACGTTATGTTGAACTATAATATTTTCTCTTTTTTTGACTTCTTTTCTTAAAATAAATATCATGATTGATATTTCTGACTGATTATTAAATTCGGTCCTTTTTATAAATGAATGACAAAGAAAGTAAAAGCACTTGCTTTAAAATGGGTTTTACTTCTGTTGTTTTTCAGACTTGACAAGGATTAGTCGAAGGATTTGTAACGCTTTAAGGCGCGAAGCTGTGTTAGAATAAGATGAACACCATCAAACCACACGGAAGGTGTTATGCGGCAAGTTAATTATCAAAACCACAGTGAAAGAGACGGACCCAGCTTCATTCTGTAATGTTTACGGAAAGCTATTTCAACTAACTATGCAAACATACCATTTAATATGTATTTTGGCATAATCAATTGTATTTATTGATATTTGTGTATATTTATGTGTTTTGTATCTATGTTATTAATGATATTGATTAGAAAAATATAAAATCTGAGTATATATGTTAATAAAACAATTGTTTCATAACAAATAACAATATAAATCCAATGATGATTGTTTGTGGTCTATTAAGTTCATTTAGTTTCCAATATCATCTTTATATGAATATCTTAAGTATATCAAAATAAACACTTAATAATAAAATTGCTTTATAATCAGCATGCACATGTTACAATAGAAATTAAAGCACCAAGTACATAAAGAAGTACATCAGTATTCGCAAAGTAACAAATCTTGCTATACAAACATATAAATGATCTAATTAACACGTAACAAATGATCATCGCAAAAAAGTCTTGGCTTTGGGTGTTTATTATACCAACAAACATATTTAATTGTAATAATACTTCATGAACTCAATTTCAAATGAAATCTGAATAACTGAAAATAGTGTAAGATGTTTAATGAAACTACTCATTCGACCCGGTCATGAAAGCGGCCATGGGGGCTGAAAGATCTTGTTACCACCGAAACAAGTAATACGTAATACATGTTGTTCAATTTGTTGAATTGTCAAATGTGTATTTAATGTTTACTTCGATTGTTTTCTTTCACTGCAATACTTGCACCATCTGGTAACAAAACAAACAGTCTTTTGAACTTTTGAACATTAACTATAAATGACAACTTTTCATTGATCAAATTATCAGTACGTCTCTTGAAGGTGCTTCCAAAAATACTTTAATCTCCCTGAAAAGAACACAATACACATGAAATAAACTGTAAAACTTAAAAAAATAAATGAATAATTGTCATGCGTGATATATAAGATAGCTCAATAGGATTTAGATACGAATACGTGATTTTACAGAAAAATAAGTTATTGATCCTTTTGTTTATTTGTTTAAATAATGCTGTATTATCTCTTTATGTTTATTTAATAACTCTCGTTACGGTCTAATATGCTAACACATTCCTGATAAAAAGCACACAACCATAAGTTCAATAACACTTTTTGTAATTTTGTTACAATTATATTCACATGACACCTTGCACAAACAATCCTTACGATTTTGTGTATTAAACAAGTGCCGTACTTGGAAGTAACAATTCACTGAAAATTTAACATTTTGTAACAATCAATTTTATAGAAACTCACAAGTAAAGGTTTGCCGCAACAGAAATATTTCCTTCCCGTGCGTGGGTGGCTTTGTGTTTGGAGATTCCCGGCTGAGTTTTGACCTCTCTACCACACTGTTCCCGAACAAATGGATTTCTACAAGTAAAAAATATGAATATAAAATATCGACAATCATGATAATTTTGAGTAACATGAACGTCGTGATTATCATATTTTAAGCACGCAATACAGTACCAACAATGTTTTATTGACCAACTTTTGTTATTTAGACAGACTTAAAATATTATTGATGTTTATGTCAATCTTTCGATTTTCTAGTTTAGTTTGTATTCCACACATAGCATTTCAAAAACGTGTCCCACACATAGCATTATTGCATTTTTAAGCACACACTCCGAATCAGAAGTATTTGTGCAAACATACAATGTATGTAGCTTCTCTATGAAGAATTACAATGTCCGCCCTATTTTTTAAACCTTCGACAATATTACAATGAACGTTTCTGTTGATTGAAAAAAAATATACCACACATAGCATTTCAATTCGTGTCTTTTCAAACGCGCGGTTGCACTTTTGGGAAAAAAATACTAAATTAATTTCGCGCAAACTTAACACAGTTGTGTATTTTGACAATGACCGGGCTCTCGTCTTTGTTTTGTTTTTTTGAAAAGGGTTTTGAATTAATGAAGACATTATCAAAAACGTTACCTAAAGCGATGGTTTGTTGACATCCGAATGTCCCACACATAGCCGAAAAAGTCACGTGGTACAGGCACCTTGTTATTACGATTAAGGATGTTCTACCAAGTTCTCCATACACACAATTATTTTGAGTTTGAATTTTCACACCTAATAATTTTATGCTAGGTGATGGCAGCTGATGTCTCACGGATAATTAAGTGGCATCGCGAATGGAACATCCGCTGTAACGTGCCATAAGAGCCAACATCTAGAGGTTGGAGCAAGTGGTCAGTTTGGGCTGGTATAACCTACACAATTATACTATTCCTATTTGCCCACTCTGCCAGAATGAATGATACATGTGAATTATTACCATCTAAAAGCAACATAATTTTGAATTCACGCATGCCATAAATTGTATAAAGTGTTTGGTCAGATACCAAGTGAAAACCTGGATGTAAGACCAACTACTTTCTGACGTTGTTCCACTGGCTCCTGTTGATGCCCCTTTCAACAAATCACTGTTTATCCGCATGCACGGGAACACCAAAAATGATAGAACCGCTGTACCACTACCACTGCCAGCACCAATCATTATAACGATTGTACCTTTGCCAGATGTCACAGCTAGTGCAAGATAGTTAGAACTGGCTACTGTGTATGGCGGCTTTGATCAATTGATACACCCTTCTCATCAATATCTTAGATATCATATTTTTGTTAACATTTCTGGAAATTGTCAAAGAAGTCAGATACCATATTTTCACTCGCCAGTTTGGATCTAACATGATCAAGTGCTCTTGGTTAACAACCCTAATTTCTGTCCATCTCTTTAGGAATCCTTTTATCCACGACATGAAGAGGGGTGTGTCAACTTTCCTCTTATTTAACTGCACAGCAAACTGTGAAGCAACAGCAATACATTCTTGATTCAGTATAACCATAACCGAAATCAGCCATGGCTTTGAAATGGTTTACAATTTGAACCTCACCAATCTCATAAAACAATGGAAGTATCCCCATTACAATTGTTTCTGGTACTTTCCCCAAAACCCTGTTCCTGAGTGTGTTTTCTGGTACAATATAAGTCCCGAAAGCTCTGAGAACTGACATTTCATCATCTTTAACTGCTAGCCCCGCACTTTCAATTTATGATGTAGAGACAGTATTATGTATACACTTTCAAGTTTATACGGATAATATTGGTCTGATTTAGTATCTGTGTAATCATTTGTCATACATATACTGAAGGTATGCTATTTAGAAATATTAGAGGCGTTTACGATATACGACACGATATCTCTCTAGAATATCAAACGTTATATTGCAAATTGAGAATACTCAAGCAAACCCGAAGTGGAGTGAGCTCAAAAGGAAATATGCTCTTAACCTTTGATTCAGAACAAGAATGTATCAGACGAATCATAAATTCCATGTGTCTTGGCGACATAAAAGCTAAATCATTTTAAATTAACATGATACTTCATACATTATTGTCTTTTCTATATCGACTTTCTCGTTTTGCACGTTTTAACCCCCACCCGAAGTGTAGCCTTCTTATCTCAAGACTGTAATATTTATGACTTCCTTAGTCCATTTTTGTTATAACTTTTAAAGTTAAGTGTGCAAATACTTATAAATCAATAGGGTCGTCAAACATTCTATTAGAGTTGAATTATTTATATCCATGAAACAGGTATGGTATAGATAAAGATGAATATAGGATTTTAAAGTGAGACTGAAACATATTTTTAAGATTTTAAAGGCCTGATGTTACCATTAGACTTTGTCGTTGTTCTTTGTTCTTTGCATACAAATTATTATATAAATGATAGTACGGGTAACGAAAATACCAATACACATAAAAAGAGTTCGCGGTTGAAATATATATATTGACATTATTGCTTGCAGTACAGAATAAATACAATAGGATTTTGTAGTTCCATATGTTCAACCAATAAAGAATTCCGGAATAATTTTCAGTGTTTTCTTAATTGATGATAAACTAGATGAAGGAACATGCAGATAATAAGAATTAGATTCACCAATATGAGAGTATTTCGGTCTTTGGATTTTGCCCACGCATGTGTATCGGTCCCACTTATGTACCAGTTTATATAGCCAGTACGGTTTTAGCGTGTACCGGAGCTGAAGTCGTTCAACTATGTTTTTATCACAAATGGGCTGTTTTAAATCCGTATGTTATTTTAGTTTAAAGCTTCAATATAAGAGAAAAACATCTACAGTTTGAAGGGACCCTATAGCAATACATTTTCTTAAAGAGCGTCCTAAGCAAAGTGCATTAAAGAAATTAAAAAGGTATGTAATGATATATGTAGCAAGAACATGACACAAATCAAAGTACATTTTAGTTGATTGCTACCCGCATTCGGGCAAGTTTCCGGATGTTTCACAAATCTAAAAATATTACTTTTATTTCTTGGTAAACATAACTGCTTTTCATGCATACAGATCGAGAAAATATCAAACAAACTAGAGTCTTTATTTTATAACATATCTCCATATACCATATATGGTACTTCCAAACTCTAGAGGGGTTTGCATTTTTGTTAAAAAAAAATACAGCAGTAACCATTCATGCCAATAGTACAGATCCATCTGGAAATTACTTACTTTTAGATTTAACATTTGATACAAAAAGATTTACTCTATGTACTATATACGGACCCAATAATGATAAACCAAATTTTTATGATGAGCTCTTTTCTAAAATAGACATATTTGTAAACAACACTTATATCATATGTGGGGATTTTAATCTTGTACAAGATAATAAATTAGATTATTCCAATTATAAAAAGCTGGATTACAACAAAAAGTCAAGAGAACTTTTATCTACATTTATACATGATAGAAGCCTGATAGATACTTTTAGATTAATCAATGGTGATGTTAACCAATACACATGGAGAAAGCCAAATACTCTTCAGCAAGTCAGACTAGATTTCTTCCTTGTCACAAGCAATCTTGTGCAACACATAAGACAATCTGAAATTAAAGCTAGCTACAAATCTGACCATTCAGTTATAACTTTAGATTTAAATATCTGTGAAATAACGCATGGTAAAGGATTTTGGAAGTTCAATAAGTAATTATTACATGATGAAGAATATCTAAAGACTATTACATTAAAAATCGAAGAAATTAAAAAGCAGTATTACTTACCTGTTTATAACACTGAATTACTAAAAACTGTTGACGAAACCGTGTTGCAGTTTACTATAAATGATCAGCTGTTTTGGAAACTCTATTAATAGAAATAAGAGGCAAAACAATATCTTTTTCATCTTACAAGTCCAAACAGAGGAAGGATATGGAATTTTTTCTTATAAAACAAATTGAAACACTAGAAAAAACTATTAACGAAACAAACATTGATGAGCTTAACTGATTGCAACAGGAACTCTCAAATATACGTGAAACAAAATTAAAGGGATTATTTATAAGGTCAAGAGCAAAATGGATAGATGAAGGTGAAAAACCAACAAAATATTTTTGTAATTTGGAAAAACAACATTCATCTAGTAAAACGATACCTTATATTATAAACAATGATGGCTAAAGTATATGTGATCAAAAATAAATGTTAACTGAAGCTGCTAAATATTACAAGACTTTATACACAGAAACAGTAAAAAATGAAACTAATAGTAATTCTGACATATTTGTTGAGCTAGAACAAATACAAAATGTTAAACTAAGTAATGATGAATCTCAATCAATAAAAGGTTTGCTGACAATGGAAGAAATCCCTGCTACACTAAAAAATATGAAAAATGATAAAAGCCCAGGCTCAGATGGCTTCACTACAGAGTTTTTCAAAATGTTCTAGAAGGATCTCAAATCTTTTATTCTTAGAAGTCTAAATTATGCTTTTATCTCAGATTACTCAAAAACAGGGAATCATCACATGCATACCAAAAGAAAACAAACCAAGACAATTCTTACAAAATCTTAGACTCTTAACACTTTTAAACGTTGTTTATAAGATAGCCTCATGTACAATTGCAAATAGATTAAACACCGTCCTAGATAAACTAATCGCCAAAGACCAAACTGGCTTTATAAAAGGAAGATATATAGGAGAAAACACAAGACTACTATATGATATTTTAAAATACACGGAGGATAATTAAAAACCTGGACTTTTAATGACATTAGATTTTGAAAAGGCCTTCGATACACTCTCCTTCAATTTTATTGAAACAACCTTAATGCATTTTAATTTTGGTATTATGCTCAGAAGTTGGGTCGGTCTTTTCTAATATAACACCATGACGACTATTCAGATCAATGGATTTTTATCGGATTTCATAAGCATCGAAAGAGGGTGCCGTCAAGGTGACCCAATCAGCTCGTATATCTTTATTTTAAGCGCAGAAATCTTTGCTGTTCTAATACGAAACACAAAAAAACATTAAAGGCATAAAAATAGAAAATGTTGAATACAAGATATCTCAATTTGCAGATGACACCTCTCTTTTGTTGGATGGCTCTGACATCTCTCTTAACACTGTTATGCAGTTATTACATAAATTTGCTCTAGAATCTGGATTGAAAATAAACTGCGACAAAACAAATCTGATATGGATAGGTTCTAAAAAATATAGCATACACTCAATTTAAACTAAGTACAAACTCCACTGGGGCACAACAATTTTTAAACTGTTAAGCATCATATTTTATTTAGATTTAGAAAAAATGATCGAGTTAAATTTTCAAAATAAGTTTACAAAGTATAATACAAATTTGGAAAAGAAGAAATCTAACACCATTAGGGAAAATAACCATAGTAAAAACCTTGTTGCTTTCCCTTTTAACACACTTATGTATTGCTCTCCCTTGCCCAGGATCAAGTATATTGAAACAAATACAAAATTGTTTTAACAACTTCATATGGAATGGACCTATAAAAATAAAGCATAATATACTCAAATCTTATGAACATGGAGGTTTTAATATGATCGACGTTAACTCATTTGAAAAAAGTATGAAGCTCACATGGATAAAGAAATTAGTAACATGTACTGGGAAATGTTTCCAACTTGTGTATTCACTATTCGATGTTAAAAAAATGATTAATATGGGAATTGCATATATCGACATAATTGTCAAAAAATAACTTTTTTTTTTTTGGAAGGCTGTGCTTATATATTATGGAATCTACATTAATAAAATCAAAATAAGTAAACCTGATGATATACTTGACATGCCACTCTTTTATAACAGCAACCTAAAGATTGGTTCTAATTGTATTTATGATACAAGTATGTATGAACGTGGTATACGATATATAAGAGACATATTATGTACCACTGGAAAATTAAAGTCTAAGCGAGAAATTGAAAGTTGTACAGGTAAACAATTCAATTTTTTTATTTTACGAAGGTCTCAAAAGATCTGTAGCAGAGTTCATTAAAAACTCAGGTTTTGAGACTGTAAAAACAACAACCAATAATGGACCTTTTCTTTCTTGTTACCTTAATTCGGTTGTTTTTACCCAGAAGCACAATAAACAAGTATATGAAACTTGTATTTCCAATACTGAAAAACCTACAAGTGAAACTAAATGGAATGGAATATTAAGTAATATAAACTGGAAGTATGTGCATAGTTTTGTTTTTAAAATATCCAGAGATACGTATATACAATGGTTACATACTAGAATAATACATAGAGGAACTAAATCTTTGCTAAATAAAATGAACATTGTTGATGATAATATATGCACATTTTGTAACAATCATGAGGAAACTTTAACTCATCTTTTCTGGAGCTGTGAGCACATCCAAACCATTGTTCAAAATGTTACAAATGTATTGAATATAAATAATGTCAATATGACAACACTCTCTTGCCAGGACATGCTTTAAGGAATTTGTATAGAAAAAATGAATCCTATCAATATATTGCTCCTTGAAATTAAAAGGTATATTTTTATGTGTAAACGAACAAATACAATCCCAAATGTTCCAGAACACTTAAGAGAACTCTACTATTATCATGGGAAATCCAAAAACAGACGACTCGCCAAAATAATATATTCCCAAATTGGTCAGTTGTAAGAATATTCGTTGAATGAACCCAAGCCAATATAATTGAATGTTACAAAATATGTACTACTTAATATACATTTAAAGCACACAAGTGTCACACCTTTTTTCCATCTCTCTTATTTTTTACCATATTTGTATAATTGCTATGTTTTTTTCTTTATAAACATACAAGATTGTTAAAAATGATATGTGTTATTTGTGCATATAATTTTATTATAATACAATGAATTATTGTGGTATGATTTTAACAATATCTGTCTGAAAACATTAACCCATATTTGTGCTACTAACACATTATCTGTTGTACGGTATGGAGCAGGATGGCCTCGACCTGCACATACCTATGGACGAGGTAAATAAAGTCTCTTTCACACACACACAAAAATAAAAAAACTTATAACATATCTCGCAGTAAATCAAGGTAATTTTAAGTTAGTATAGCATATTAAAATTAATGATTAAATATACGGTAACCTTGAAAATGATATTTAAAACGTGTGCAAAAATGTGTCACGTGGGGTCAGAAAATAGGTTTTTAGGTCAAACTAAAGAAAATTCTTGTTAACCCAATTTGCTACACAATCTCCATTTTCAGAACATTCGGCCTAGTCGTATTTGGCTGAGATTGAAACTAGATTACTAGGTCGAATGAAATAACATTCTCACAAATGATGCCACATATAGTGCCAAATCTGCATGGTACATGCTCAAAAGAGGTTTCTCAATAATATCTAAAACAATTACGAGTTTTTTTCGGGATAACATGGGTTAAAAACAAACTCACTATGTCAAATTAAAGCAATAGCTTGGAAGCACTCTGGATACAACATGTATTGGCAAGTCTTAACGAAAATTTGTCAGAAAATGTGCCTCAGTTTAAGATCGACCAAGTTTACAACAGGGTTATATGGTTTTATAAGCTAGGTAAATAGGTCAAATAGAGGGAAAAGCTTGCGAACACTCTTGAGACCAAATTTTTTGACCAATATTACACAATTCATAAATCTTTTTCCGAGTATCACTTATGATTTCTCTGCTAATTACAGTTGAGTCCAGTCCAGTCCAAAATGGCTACCATTGTGCAGTTGTCCTTATTTGATGGAAGTAACAAACGAAAACCAAAAACTCTCATTTGTAACCGACACGTCATGAAACTGGCTAATTGTATCGCACATTTGTATTATTATATCTGGACTTATTGTAGTTTACTCAAAAAAGCTGCCGGGTGTTGGTCAGTTTTACAGTTTTACCGCTAACTGCTCAGAACAGTTTCTTGGAGTGTTAGGTGAGTGGCTATGGGCATTTGATCATCTTGTGTGTATGTGAAGTTAAGTTGTTAAGTTTTATTACTGAATTGTAAACATCCGGTAATTGATGTTAATTCAAGCATACTTTTCTGAAAAATTGTTTATAACTATAAAGAATCATTATTTATAACACGTTTGACTAGTTACAAAAACCTTTTGTAATCTGTGCTATTTTTTGCCTTGCTCTTTCACGTTTAAACTTTAAATAAAGCTTTTTTAATGTAGTTAACCATGATATTGATTTTTTTAAACCAAACCAAACCCGAACTTATCCGAACCTTAAAATTGTTATCCGTCAAACCGACCTCAAGAAATTGGTATTTTTCATTTTTGGATCAGTTGCATTTTTCAAAATAAGTTTCTTATTGAGGAAAATATTCACAGCTGATAATTGATTGTTTCTTCAAATTTGTATATTCATCTTATATATCTTAGTGAAAGTATATTACCAATTTATAAATGCAGTGAGTACTTTTTACACAATAAAATTGAGGTGCAAATAAGAAATAAGATTTTCAACAAAGATTTACAGTTGTGCAATTGTTTTTGTCCAACCAATATCAGTCATATAAAATTTACCAACAAGAAAGGTGGTAAAATAGACATGCACCATAGTAAAAAAATTATACTTTCATATCGTTAGATCACCAGAGCTAAACGTACTCGAATGAGTATAAAACTGATATTTTCATATCCCACATTTTTTGATGTACACTTAAGATAACAGGTATAATGCTTGTGTGACTCTTATTCGTAATAGCTTACCGGTAAATCGTACATAACCTTTGCATATGCCAGTCACTGATGCATAAAATTGGTTATGTAGTATATAACACATATGTTAACAACACCAGTAACATATTTGTTTTCTTTTGAAAGTTAACATTATTTACCAAAATGCCTGAAATGTAATATAAAAATACTAGCTTATAATTGTGATTATGTGGAAAATAGAGCATTCTACAGATTGTGTAATAAAACGCTTTTTTTAATTGGTTTTGTTACTTTAACCGGTTCACCCAATCTGAGCTTACTATCATTTGCAACACAAGACAATCGTTACTATAATATTTTTATTATGTGAAAACTGCAGACATATATGAATCAGTTTATTCTGAAAGTTTATTTTAATATAATTCATATATATATATATAAATCAGTTATGCAATTTATAAAGTCCATGTAACTGTTATCAAGTTTTTGAAATAATGTATGTATATTATTCAATGTTTTATATTTACTGTTATATATTCGTAGCATTGATGATTGTGCACTTGTGTTCTGCTGAGTAAACAAATGGAAAGAATTAACTGATCATTTTATACACAGTCCATATACTTTACTCTGAAGAACGGAGTGGAATGCATTCCCGTGTTTCTCATTATTGGTTTACTTATAGTTCACAAACAAAAAATGCTCAAGTGTACCAGAAATTTTTATAAAGGGGACTAAACTGATTTCTTAAATTGAATCGAAATAACAAATAGCGATTTAACATCTTACAATAAAGCATATGATATTGAGTGCATATTTTAGCATCTTAATAAATGATGTATAAAAAACACTATAAATGTTCATTATATCTTAATCTAAATTTATTGCTGGTATGGATGATCATTTTTTATAACAAAATTACAATACGTATTTTATATATGTATATACATACATATAGCAGTCTTGTTTCAATATATTTACATTTGTAGCAAAAATTCATTAGCATAAACTACTTCAAATATATTTAGTATATAGCTTCAGTATACTGGAAACAGTCATGTCACTTTAAGTTGTTACACTTTTAAGAAAACGACAAGTGTGGCCCCCAGCAGCATTGTCGTAGAAAACGCCAGGTTGATAGAACCGTTACAGAGCTCGCTCTCACAAATACAGGCTTCAACTCCGTTTGCCTTCTCGCACTTGTTACTGCCGAGTGCAGCTGAGGAGCACGCCCTGACTACGACTGCAAATTTAACAAACATTGTTGAAGACATAAAACATATATTGAATCTGTCTTATGAAACATCCACATCAAATCAGTATTTTATTATGTGTAGTAGTTATTGTACAGACAACCGGGTGTATTAACATTATTTCCAAAATATATCATGTATTAAAGGGCTTTGAAAAGAAACTGTATGGTTACTTAACAATCGACCTTTAAAAGCTCAAATTACCAATAACTGACAAATTCAAATTACAATGGATGATTTTGTAAACGGCGTTATTTTTCCCGTTGATGGTAATATCAAAACTAAAATGTTGTTTGGATATTTTCTCTTTGATAACGTTTTTTTCTACAAGTGTATGAATGTTTTGTTTCTAGTTTATTTAAAGGGGCCTTTTCAAGTTTTGGTAAATTGACAAAATTCAAAAAAGTTGTTTCGAATTCGCCAATTTTCGGTTTTGTTATGATATTTGTGAGGAAATAGTAATATTGAACATTTACCATGCTCTAAAATATCCATTATATGCATATTTTGACGTTTTGAAAACCTGAAAATTATGAAGCGTTGCAACGCGAAACGATTGAATTATTTGGAAAGTTCTGTTGTTGTCGTTATATTTTGGGAAACTACGAGGATTGCTTATATAAGTAGAGAATGCATCCGATCATAGCATGAGCACGGATGATCGTGTGGTCTAAGCGGGAGACTGTTAACTACAGTCAGTGGTTCGAGCCCTGTTGAGGGTTACTTTTTTTACTTTTTGATTGTATTCTTGTTTTATTTACTGGAGATTCTTAGGTCCAATATTAAAATTTTTCAATAAAAAGCATCTTTAACGAAATACGAACACAAGCTTCAATACATGCCATAATCTGTAAAAAGGCCTCTTTAATTCATATTTACTTTTTAAGCCTCTAAACAGATTTTTACTTGCAGAACTGTTCGAATGCTTTGAGGTAATTACTAACTTTATACATACTCCATCGTTTATGTTGGGGCATAAAAACAACAAGTGTTTCTCTCAATTGTATATTCCTTCCCACTAAAACATTTATATATACGCCATCGTGTATTTTAGGGCATAAAAACACTAGTGCTCCACTCAATGTAACATTTCTTCTCACACAAAAAATCATTTATATTGTAAAATTAATAACAAATGCCCTCCGTTATCGCAGCAAAATCATATTTTTCAATCCAGTATAATGTTTGAAAGTAAATAAATGTCTTCTGCAATCTAGATTCTAACGGTATAACCTTCAATAAGATTGGGGTACTTTGTTAAGTCTGTATCGTTAGACAATTATGGCTTGCATAATTTATACCTATATTTTTAATTGCACTACATGTCGCAAAAATTATGTTATCATTATACAATTAGTGTATTGCTCTTATTATGAAACAATGAGCTCTAAGAAGTACTGTTATTTTTGCATTGGGACTTGCATAATTAAGACGTATATTTAATACTTTAAATAGTATACATGTATTTCTATTGCGATGTGTGAGTATTCTAGTTTTTTGTGTGCAGTTTTTAGCACTTGTATACCATACAAAATTGTAAATCATATATTATTATCTACTCTATATGTATTGTGTTGATGTACCGTGTGGATGGGGTTGCCCTCGACCCCCACATACATATTGACGAGGTAAATAAAATGTATAGAAATAACTTAACCACGCACGACATAAAAACTACTTGCTAAATATGTGATTATGTTTTCATAAAAGCTTTGTTGAGCTAGTTACCTCCGTTGGTCTTTGTTTTCAAGCAGGCCATGCAATTAGTTTGTGTACTCTCCAAGTCGGTACCTGAAGTTATATATTTATCAAGAATAACGCTTTTAATTTTGCATATTTTTTAATTGCATATAACGACGCACGTAATGTTTATACATTATAGCATAATGTCCAAAAAGAGAAAATTTAAGTCAAACACAAAAGCTATATGATAGGTAATAAAATGGCATACATACTTTTAGTGAATGGATCCGAACACTCCGCTGTTCCGATGCAAGCGTAACATTTGAAGGCATCCACACTGGGAACTGAAACAAATTACTCAAGATGTCTTTCCCGAATATATCAATATTTCAAAATGAATACAAGTGATCAACTGAAAAAGCCTGTATCGATGCGTTAGAACTTTTATTGTTCGAATATACACATTTCTGTCATCAAATTTCAGCAATAGAATTGAAACACAATCTTTCAAACTGTAAATTATAACAATCATGTCCAATTTATTTGAATACACATTCTTTTAATAGTTTTGAAACACAAGTAAAAATATTGCAACTTGTTTTCGATTTTAAGTGAAATATGCTTATATTACCCCAAAAGTAATCCGTACATATACAATCAAAGAAAGCATTTGATTAAATGCGGTTACTATAAATCACCATTTTCATCGATCGAACAATTATAACGCAACAAAAAGTCTGAAATGAATTAGATCTAAATGATTTAATTATCATTACCACACAGCAAAACGGCAAGCACGCACGCGATTCCAAAGATTTTTTTTCCAATCATGTTTCTCCTGTGATACAAGTCCGGCGAATGACAAACACTGTCTAGTACTCGGTGTACACAGTTTGATGCGCATGCGTATCAATGCTCTTCAAATCCTGTAAACACTTCCACTGAAGTTCAGATGCTTGCACAGCAAAATATTGTAACCAAAGACTACATGACACACGTAAACGTATTCTTAAACGTACGCAAAGATAAATTTGGTTTAAGTTTTTCATTTATTTGTTGTCGTTTCGTATTTTAAACAGTTATCGTTTCAAAACTATTAAATGACAAATAATGGCTCACTATTTTTTTATGTTTTTGTTCGAATTTCGTTAAGATGACTCCAAACATTTGTATTGACATATCATGATGAAAAGAATTTAATCATGCAAATAAGTTTATATTTATCCCAAAATAATAAATAAATATGTATTAAATATATCTTTTATTATTTTTGAGTCGTTTCATTAAAGTTCGAAAGCACGTTTTCTTACGTAAATATACTTACGAATGTCGAAAGAAAATTCATCCAAACGCTTCGTAAAAAAATCTCACAAAACCACCTGCTACGAATGCGTAAGTTCAAATTTAAAGTAACGAATGGTCAAGCGCTGTCATAGCGTTCGCAATTATGGCCGCCTAAGCGAGCAAACGTTTTTACAATTTTTGCTCGATACAAAAACGATTGTAAGTGCTTGTGTTTTTAAAGGAAGCATCACCTTTCTCTTACAAATGAAATTGAATGGTAAATGTATATACATTGACCTTCATGAAGAATACATTATTGAGAGCACAGTTGTTTCCCTTGTTTGCGAAAAAGGTATGAGAAAAAAACAACATTATATGTAAACAAAATTTAATGTATTGCTTCTTTTGAATTACCACTGGTCATTCGTTGTAATACTGGATAAGCTCTTTTTTACAACAGAAGAGTTGATTAATTCAGAAGCAAATATTATATAAAAGGAAAGTTATATATTTGTCAAACTGGAATGTATGGAGCAACCTGGAATGCAGCGATTATTGTGGCAACTTCTTACGACTTTACAGTGTAAAACAATAAACGTTTACTTCTAGGATTGAATTAACCTAAAGGTAATATTTGATTATGTTCAATGCGTCAGTGATTACTTATAAATGGAATGTTCAAAACAGGAGAAGAGCAACAATGGTTTTCCCTTTTCTTTGTAAATAAGGCAGTGTTTGTTATCATTTCATCTACAGATGTGTACGTACAGTCAGAATCGAAAAAACTCTATGTAGCTTTTATTCCGTGGTGTACGTTCAAGATCTAGATTATTATATACCAACTCAACATGTTTTACCAAATTTATAAAAACTTAAAAATCATTATGTTTCAAACAAAAAAAAAATACCATATTTTAGTAATTAGCTAGTTGATATGTAAGCGGAAACAGACTATATTTATTTTCTGTGATAATTTTCATTGTTGTGTGAATGTTGGTTTTGATTCAGATCAATTTATTTGCCAATTGCAATTTTCGTATAGTATGTTAATATATGTTTTGTTAACCTTTTAGTAAACCTGCAGAGATTGCTTTACAAACAACATGACTGAAATATTTTTTGGAAATACTCAGTTTCTAATAATATACTAATATATAATATTTTTAACGAAGCAGAAATATAAATAATATAATTCATGATGCAGTTCTTCACACCTGGGTAAATTTACATATAAACAAAACTAAGGAATGCACTTAACCATTTTTGAATTTTCTTAGAGTAAGGAACTACAATTATACTTAAATCATACTGTATAAACGGTTAACTAAATACACAATTTATTCTTGCATGTTTTCTTATATTTATACTTTTCTATACTTATGTTCGATACAATTAAACTTCAAATTTAAAGTCAATATCTTTATTTGTAAATATGTTTAGGCTACATGCTAATGGTATTGTTCATTTTAGAGATCAATATGTCAATTTTTAGACAAATGTAGAATAGTAAAGAAACCAAATAGGTCTATAACTGTTTGACACACAAAATGTTTTATATTACTCAAATTAAGTTGAACATTTATACAGATGAGCAAGAATATCCGCTACAAATTGTATGTTTTAACTTTCATATAGGGATTAGAAAGTCATACTTGGCATTGACTAATTCTGCATTGTCTGCCAATAAAGCTGCAATGGTATTTCTTATCGAAGTCAAATAGTTGTTATATTGGCCTCATAAATAATTAAATGATATAAAAACATCAATGTTTTGCTTTTTTGAAAGATATATTTGAGAATCTCTATAACTGCATTCAAATCTTGAATAGTTTTTCATTAATTGGTGTTTAAATAGATACACTGTTTACCATAATTGTATTGAGACTGGTGTACTGGTTTGTTTATTAGTTTATAATTTATGACATTATTTAAAGTACATTCATGTGAATATTTTGAGATGATATTCAAAATGTTGAAAGAGAACAATGCAATCGTTTTAATAATTTGGTTGCAAATGCGTGCGTGCTTGCTTGCGTGCGTGCGTACGTGCGTGTGTGCGCGCGTTTTAATGCTTATTTCACGTGTATATGCCCAATGTCCTTTACTGATTTCATTGAATCCTTTTAATTAGATAATTACTTAATCGCTTATTTGTGTATTTTACAAAAAACTATAAATTATTAATTTGCTATAGCATATTTCCTTAGTATCTTGATGTTTGTTTCGTTCTGTTAGTTAGTAGATTCATTGAAGGCAATAACGAGGCCACCTTCACTCAACTCGTTTGCAAAGCGACCCTTTTCTTGTCCATATCTGTGTAAATAACCAAGCTAGTTCTTCAGGACTCAAAATACATATTTTCACTTATTTATACATTTACTAGGATTACAAATCAGTAAGTTGTATTTAATTTTCAAACTTTTAATCTTAAATCATTTTTATAACAACCAAAATAAGACCAGATGGCCATTACACAGTTAAACCACAAAAATGTACAGACTTTTTTTATAGCAAACTTTTTTTATGATACATACACGTGAAAACTGTTGGGTCTTCTTGTTGAAGCGAATAACATATTTATTAATTATGTTTTAAATATCATATGATGCTTCTGATGCATTTTTGACAGAGTGGCATAACTGTTATGATTTGTTTACAGGGAAACCATAAAACATGTTTTAAACCAAAAGGGCAATATGTGCTATTTCGATTGCAAAAAATGATAAAATTATGAAAAACTTGCTCTTCCCAAAAGTTACTCCCAATAGTGCTTCGACACAAATAATAAAACACGAAAATAAAGGTAGGCTATCAAGACTCAATCAGAAGTTTAATCATGTGGCATGACTCAAAGAAGGTCGATAGGCAACAAATTATGAGTGTTTCCCATGACACCACCTCGTTTTTTTTCTACCCTGTTATAATCATTGATAATCATAACAGTTGTAGGTCCGCATACATTAGAAGGATATAAAAACCGCGATGTCATAGCATTTTGCTTTACATAGCAATTCAGTATAATACAAATATTCAAATACCAAAATTTTCAATGGGTCTGTAATTGAAAGACGCACGAACATTGAATAATGCGCTTACAAGAGAGACAACACACTTTAATATGTGTATGAACTTAAACAAGAGTTATTTTTCATGCGTTGTTAGACTGTTGCTGTAAGGTGAAAGTCAACCGATTTTAAAACAGAATTGCGGTACGTTATTAGCAATGGGCATCCGATACTGAACATACATTTTGATAGTGCGATAATGAAAACGCGAAATCTCGTTAATCCATATTGGCTAGTGGTCATTTTTAGATGGTCGCGTTAGCGGCCGACTAAATATGCAGAGCATATTTTGCAAATCAGTATGAACTTAGAAGCCTTAAGTACGGTAAAACCGCAACTCACTATGCTAGGAAGGATTACCTCGCCTGTCTGCACTGCAGACGACAAATGCTTCTATTCTACTTCTGCAGTCTAGTGTTTATCATTGAAATCTGTACATATTGGCTGCTTTCAGGGAAAACGGGGCTTAATGCATGTCAAATAAGATTAGCCTATGCACACTGATTAGCCTGTGCAATTCACACAGGCTTATTAGCAGCGAACAACTTCAAATAATACAATTTGCAGTGAAATTCTGCCCGCACTAGCAATTGCTTAACATGAGCTGTCTGTATTTCTCACACCTCTATTTATCCGTTTTGATTTGGTTCCGAGTAAAACCTGTTCAAATATTTGCAATAAATATAGTCCAACACATATCAAATTCTAAGTAAATTTATCAATAAAAATAAACAAATTAAATCATAAAACTTATTTCCTTACTTCTAACAAGGAATAAGAATCACACTTGTTATAAACTGTCTAAATTTACAATTATGCAATCGCATGACGGAAAGCCCAAGTCTAGTCGAGAAGTGGTTTGAAAAATCACTTAATCTCAAATAATTTGTTTTATTATCGTCATATCAAGTGATACGTTATTGACTGCATTTGATGTATGTCGTATTAATGAGATTGCAAACACTTGTATGTCTGATTTTTATGAACACCTGTGACGTTCTTCAGTCCATGAAGATATTACTTTATATGTTATCTTAAAAAACAAAGCACTGTGCACTTGGTCACTTTTAGATACATTTAGCTACTTCTTAATTATAGGAGTATCAACGTGACACCTTTATTTCTAAAATAATTGCCTTTGGTTTTAAAGACAGGGATAAAACAACCTCACGCCACCTGTGCAAAGCGATAAACATAAACACGATTATTAATTCAATATGCCACCATTAGTTCTAAAAGCATTCGGATTATGAAAGACAGTATATAGACGTCCTAACGGCACTCTTGTTTAGCTATTAAAGATAACATATTGTTTATTTATGAAAAGGATTGCTCTTATACTTTTCAACAGAAGCGCCTTTATCTTTAATTTTATTTAATTTATTATTCAGATTTATTTACAACGTTTATTATTGGAGCTCAGACATACAGCCGAATGATTACATAGAACAGGCCTTACCTGTTCTGACGCGCGAGATTAACGTGATTATGATGGCCATAACAAAGATAGGTGAAATGTATTTAATACCTTTTCATAACATTAATTTGAACTGATGAATATGGAACGCCAATGCTTCCTTCTGATGGCACTGGTCTTTATGTTCTGTGCATTTACTAAGTTGTTTTGTGTAAACTACATTTTGACCTGTAGAAACATCATTTCGTCCTGTACATTTTTCAGTATGCTATGTGCATTCGCAATATCGTTTTGTACTAACGACATCTTGTTAGGTGCATACGTCATTTCGTGTTGTGCATTTGTCATTATGTTGTGTGCATTTACTAACTCGTTCTGTATTAACGACATTTCATTTAGTGCATACATTATTTCGTTGTTTGCATTTGTCATTATGTTGTGTGCATTTGTCTGTCATTATGTTGTGTGCATTTGTCATTATGTTGTGTGCATTTGTCATTATGTTATGTGCATTTAGTAACTTGTTCTGTACTAACGACAGTTCGTCTGTGAATTCGTCATTGTGTTATGTGCATTTACTGATTCGTTCTGTACAAACGACATTATGTTTTGTGCATACATCATTTCATTATGTGCAAACGTCGTTATCATGTTCGGATACATTACACTGGGCAATAAAAGAGATAACACCGGTGCGAAAAAATTGCGGAAAATGTAACCACGTTGGAAGGCGCTCTCGCAGCTGTTGGCCTTAGCGCCATTTTACCGAGATTTATAAGCGAAACGATTGATTTCAAGATAATGAAAAAAATGTCTGATCGTGAATTTAGTAGAATCGGAGTGGAGACCATTGGGGATCGCTTATGGTTGCGAAAAAAAGCGCCTGATGGTAGTGATACAGTTCATACAAGCCACAGACGCACGCCAGCACCATCAGCAACAGGTAATTGTAATCAAGATACATTTTACGAAGAACATTTAAATTCGGTGTTAAGAAGTTGTTGTTTTTTCAATAATTATAATATCTTAAGATCAAATTAAAATTTTCTTCGTATAATTTATCTTGATTACAATTACCTGTTGCTGATGGTTCTGGCGTGCTACTGTGGCTTGTATAAAATGTATCACTACCATCAGTTGCTATTTGTTGCAACCTTAAAGGGGCCGTCCAACAGATTTTGGCATGTATTGAAGCATGTCATTAAATGCCTTATATTGATAAATTTAAACATTTGCCTCAAAATTCTCCAGTAAAAAAAAACAAGCATACAATTTTAAAAAAAGGAAAAAGTAACCTTCAAAAGGGCTCGAACAACTGACCCCTGGAGTCCTGGAGTAAAAAGTCTCCCGCCTAGACCACTCGACCATCCATGCTCATGCTTAGAGCGGATGTATTTTTTACCTATATAAGCAATCCTTGTAGTTTCCTAAAATATAACTACAACAACAGAACTTTCCAAATTATTAAATCGTTTCGCGTCGCACGTCGCTTTATAATTTTCAGGTTTTCAAATCGTCAAAGATGCATATAATTGATATTTAAGAGCATGGTAAATGGTCAGTATTACTATTTCCTCAAAAATATCGTAACAAAAACGAAAATTTGCGATTCTGAAACAACTTTTTTTAATTTTGTCAATTTACCAATATGTAGGGCGGCCCCTTTAAGCGATCCCCAATCGTCTCCACTCCGATTCTACTAAATTCACGAGCAGACATTTTTTTTATTATCTTAAAATCAATCTTTTCGCTTATCAATCTCGGTAAAATGGCGCTTAGGCCAACAGCTCCGACAGCGCCCTCCAGGTCTTATTATACTAAATAGTTTCCCTATATAATTCAATGTAAAAGCGAAAACTTTAAGCAAAAATTAATGCAACATTTTGCACATAGAGACCCCCATAACCATACCTTTTCTTAAAGGCCATTCTAAGCGGAATCGTATGCAATGAAATAGATATGTAATGTTCAAACCAAGAAAAAACTTGACACGAATCAAAATCGACTGTTTTTGCAACTTGTTTTCGGCCGTTTCTTAGTGGAATATAACCTTTGTCAGTGCAATGCTTTACTATAGTCTTCAAGTTTATCATATTTCAGGGATTCAGTATCTGCGAAAGATAAAACCCGAACAATAGTTTGAAGTGTAAAACATGCCTTCCTGTCAACTATGATATTTATTTAGAGAGAACAGCCCTACATGAAACGATTATTTAGTATACTCAACGTGGTTACATTTTCCGCATTTTTTCACCGGTGTTATCTCTTTTATTGCCCAGTGTAATGTATCCGAACATGATAACGACGTTGGTACATAACGAAATGATGTATGCACAAAACATAATGTCTTTTGTACAGAACGAATTAGTAAATGCACATAACAAAATAACAAATTCACAGAACGAACTGTCGTTAGTACAGAATATGTTACTAAATGCACATAACATAACGACACATGCACACAACATAATGACAAATGTACACAACATATTGACAAATGCACACAACATAATGACAAATGCACACAACATAATGACAATTTTACACAACATAATGACAAATGCACACAGCATAATGGCAAATGCACACAACATAATGACAAATGCACACAGCATAATGACAAATGCACACAACATAATGACAAATGCACACAACATAATGACACATGCACACAACGAAATGATGTATGCACTAAATGAAATGTCGTTAATACAGAACGAGTTAGTAAATGCACACAACATAATGACAAATGCACAGAACGAAATGATGTATGCACCTAACGAAATGTCGTTAGTACAAAACGGGTTGGTAAATGCACACAACATAATGACGAATGCACAGAACGAAATGATGTATGCACCTAACAAAATGTCATTAGTACAAAACGATATTGCAAATGCACATAGCATAATGAAAAATGTACAGAACAAAATGATGTTTCTACAGGACAAAATGTAGTTTACACAAAACAACTTAGTAAATGCACAGAACATAAAGACCAGTGCCATCAGAAGGCAGCATTGGCGTTCCATAGATGAACACTATTACTTTAAGTTTTAATGTTTAAGTGCACACACAAGAAAGAAAGATATCCGTCAAACTATTGTAATAGGGATGAACACAATACATGATGGCTATTTCATTAATTAGCCGGTATTTTATGCCGTATCATTGATGCAGAAAACACACACAAAACAAGTAAACAGACAATAACATATTTTTATTTTGAACACCAATCAATTTATCTCTTTACATCATACCTATACTTATATGAATTCATTAACTTTATCCTAAAAAATGTTTTAAGGTCTAAGAAGGTACTAATTGTGTTATGTATAAAAATCGAATGCTGAAGTATCCTGTCTTAAGATCATGTCATTGTCAAGTACTAGTACGTGGGGAAAAACAAGACGGCGAGTGCGGCGCCCAGAAGTTTTGCGATGGAAACAGCCAGGGTGGTTTAGGCGTTGCAGAGCTCCCTTTCACAGTTACAGACTGCATTTCCGCAAAACTCCTCACACTTGTCGCCGAGAAAAACGGGAGAGCAGGCTCATGTAACGACTGTAAACAAAACATTTATAGGTCTATTAACAATCCGCGTCCATAGACTACGACGATATTGATGTTTTATTAACATTTGCAGGTGATATTTGCAAGTGACACTAATTGAAGCATTTTATGGTAAACCATCGGACGATGGTAAACACTTGTAGATGGTCATGTAGTTAAAGTTAGCATAACATTGCAGTTGATATGAATTAATATTAACTATAAAGGCATCAAGGCATTACTACCTGTAATGTGCAAGAAAAGACGATTATCTTCACCCGGATGTTTGATTGAGTAAATGTGAGTAAAATAATCCATATTTGATATCACTGCTACATGTAGATGACAAATATAATGACCAAGACTATTACATGTCTGTAAACAGGAACCTTTGTATTATCATTAGCACAGTATTAGGATACCCTTGATATTTCGGTTCTTATAAATTATCTTGCATTTATACTGAGACACTTACCGCCGTTCAGCTTGGATTTGCTGCAGCCCAGGCACGTGGCTGTACTTTCAAATTTGGAGCCTAAAGTAATGCATTAATTAAAGTAATAATGCATCTGGTAATTTGAAAAGAGAATTTTGGCGAACTTTTGTCCTTTTGTGGTTTAACAAGGCTTCAATTAAAATCCTGGGTACTGCCAAAATATCAAGACATTTGATAATGATTTTATATTGTTTTACATTTCTTAGAAAATTTTATAAATATGTAAAAAGTGCTTAATTTATGTTATTTATCTCCGAAAATAAATATATATATTTGGATTGGAACTGCCATTTGCAAATATTTAAGTATACATTTCATTTTGCAATGTGGTCCTGCTCCATTTAGTGATGAGTTAAAGATTATCATGTACGGCTCTAGCCACAGACAGTGCAAATTGCGATTTTTCAAGACAAGTATGAATATATACAAAATTAAAAATAACATTTATTGCTGGGAAATTTATTTAAAGTATCATTTCATTTACGGATGATCGTCGATCGAAATTGCTAAATTTTATGGAACGCCTTGACTGTCTTATAATACCAAAACTTGTGATATTACGTCAATCTGACTGTGCATGAATGCCTGTAACCATTATATATATGCATAATCACAATATGTAAATATACTTTTGTAAAATGTGTATATGTATATATTATTTATTTAGCGATTAAATAAGCAACCGAATTCGAAAATCTTAGTGGTCAGTTTATTCGAGTTCTTATTGTTAGGTTTATATGTAACTTTTTCAATAATTATTTCTGATATAAAAACATACACAAACAAAGACTTAATCATACTAGATTCAAAACATACTTTTATGAAACTCGTCCGAACATCTGCTATCCGTAGCACTGTTGCATTCGTAACACTTGAAGGCTGCAAACACATTTGAAACTGAAACAACATATAACAGTTCAGTTTAGTATGTAATATTTATATTATTAATACGATTAAACAGAATGTTAACATTAAAAAACCAGTCCCGATCTTTGCAACATGTAGTTTTTTAAAGAAAAATATGCAAATGCGATATCACATCAGAAAAACGTGCTGAATATTACTTGTTCAATTAAGGATTACCAATCGATTGAACCACTTTTGTAAAGTATTCATGATTTAACCCAAAATTACACCGACAACTGTAACAATTTTTCAATAAAAAATGTTATTTAGTTATTTGAACAAAGACTGACTAGACATGAAACACTTTAAATGGTTTCTATGCATTTGATTGTAATACGATGCTGAATAACGCACATTATGATCTTTGTCCATTTAATAAATAAACACATTACCGTAAATCATATTATTATAACCATTAATTGATAAAATAGTATAATGTTTTAAGACAACAACTTAAATGGAATTAATAAATTTATTGTTCTTACTACTTAGCAGAACGGCCAGAACGCAAACGAACACTGAAGTATTTCTTCCAACCATGTTTCTTTGTCGATAAACGTCAAATGATAACCGGTTGGTACGGTTTGCAAAGCTTTATTCCTCAGTTGCGCATGCGTGCATACTGCGTGCAAACGTGCTCGTACTTCACCATGCTTGCAAAACATACGATTGTAACGAAGCACTCCAGTATGCATATTAACATGTTTATATTTTATTCAAGCTTTAAGACGCCGTTGCCATTATAGGCGCACGTGGAGATTTATGCAGTTGTTCATATATTTCGGTGTTGTTTAATTTTTTCCAATAAATCGTTTCGAGACAAAAACATACGCATTTATTAAAAGAATTTTTTTTCCTGATTGCAATTACTTTTTTTTCTTAAACCTTGAAGTCAAAGATTCTTTTTAAATATGTACTTTAATATTTGGATGGCAAGAGCAATACCAGATCATTTGCACATCAAATAACACCTTAACATGATTCGTATACATGCACAATTAAACAATTGACGTACTATGGTCAAATTTCCCAGTCAAATTTTGTTCACTGAAGACCGATTTCTGTATTGATTTCACATTAAATCCCGTTGAGACTTCCTACAACTGTCTAAAAACGCGTGCAATATGTTCAACTATTTTTTTTAGTTTTGCTGCTGCTTATTGTTAGTATTCATCAGAGGAAAAAGAATGGCGTTGCCACTACATGTCATTCATAAGCATGTCATGCAAATAGCAAACAAACCATTCCGTGAAGATATGTATTAACCGCAACGATTTGAATATCGATATGGAGATACCTATGAATTATCGATGAGTACTTAATGAATGGGTTATTCAAAAATGAGTTAACATCATTATGACATTTGCCGATGTGTATAATCAGATTTCGCACGAAACGCAGTTTTTGTACACTCGGTACTTAGGGTTCTTGGTGTAATTATAAACGGCATGGAAGAATTCATTTGTGTTTTAATTGATCATCTACTTGAAATTCGTATATTCTGAATGTCTTTTACCGCTTTTCTAGATAATCCTTTTGAGTAAAATGCGTGACTACTAAGTCACATACTCGTTCAGTTAACATATACATACTTTTTTGCGTTTATGGTTTTGCAAAGAATCTTTTTGTGTGTGTGTATCACCATAACATACTCATTATGAAAAGCTACGCTTTTCTGGTTTATATATGTGTACATGAGCGACATTGTTCTTCAAAACTCAACACATATAATTTTAATTCTTTATAGTTTTACTAAGATGAACAATCAGTAAGTTTTATTTTATTTCCAAACTTTCCATCTTAAATCAGTTTTATAAGAAAATAACCGGATTGTCATTAGTAGTAATACCGCAAAAGAGCACACTATTCGATGATACATATCAATATAAAAATTGTGGCTCTCTTGCGGCAGCGATTGCGATATGAATTAATTATTTGTCCTTCATGATGCGTGGTAATTATTCCATGATAGTATATGACAATAAGCCAATAAGGTGCCATAGCATTTGGGTTTGCATAGCAAATTAGCAATTTGTCCTTCATGATGCGTGGTAATTATTCCATGATAGTATATGACAATAAGCCAATAAGGTGCCATAGCATTTGGGTTTGCAAAGCAAATAAGCAATGCATTAAAATTTAAAATCCATTAATTAACTGTTCAATATGTCAGCAATTGAAGGATGCGCAAAGTTGACGATTTCGCGAACAAGAGAGACAACTCAACTGTGCCTGTTTTTGCACTAAAGCAAGAGTTATTGTTCATGCCAAAGGTTCTCGTGTAAAACCCATGCTTAGAGCCTACCGTTTGTATAATGGAACTTCGTAACGCCATAAGCTATGGAAAATTGATACTCAATTCTCAATGCGTTAGTGCGATTATGAAAACGCGGAGGAATTATATTACAATAGAAAATAGGAGTCTTGCAAAGGCAATTTAATTAAGGAATTAGGAAGATCCATTTTTCATCAGTGCTCAAATGTCTACTCGCTGTAATAAAAATATATGTAACTAATATAGTATAATGAAACTTGCTAAACACATTCAGTAATAGATTACACATATCTTTGACTGTCCAGTTCTTCATCTGTTCAATACCCAGACGAGTACATGTCATAAAACTGAACCTTACAATTTCTCACAGAAGACTTTTGAAGTTATAAATGATCATATATGGACTTTGCAAAATAATCTTTGTTTTCGCAAGAAGTCAAATGTCTGGTCACTGGAGCTAAAGATACAATTAAACTTAATAGTGTGATTACTAAACAACTCCTAAGAAATTATAATGATACCAGATATACACATTTGACTATATGTGTATACAACCACTTAAACACTAGCAACTCGAAAATACATCTTAAATGATGATGAATCCGTGTTGTCATATTACAAGCGATCAATTATTTCTGAAGATATCAAATGTCTGGTGTCACGTGCAAAATCGAATTACCCAACGCAATTCAAAATTTCGAAATATACATTGAAAATATCATTAAACGCATTATTTACACGAAATCATTGCGAAGGTACAATGCACATTATTTATCATTGTAGGCTTATAGTAAATTTAAAGTGAAACAATTGATTGATTGACTGATTGATTGATTGATTGATTGATTGATTGATTGATTGGTTGATTGATTGATTGATTGATTGATTGATTGATTGATTGATTGATTGATTGATTGATTGATTGATTGGTTTGATTGATTGATTTGATTGATTGATTTGATTGATTGATTTGATTGATTTGATTGATTGATTGATTGATTGATTTCAATAAATATTGTCAGAAAACATGACAATACAAGTTTAGCACACACATGTACTTAAGTAAGAAAGAAACATGAATGAGTCAAACAAATACATAAGTGAAGCATTGACAACCATAATTATATATCAAGTATGGCAATAAAACGCGTTTGAAAAACACTTTCCATTGTGGTTCTTGATATAATGTGTTGTGTGACATAGGAAGACATAATGAGATAGAAATATATATCACAAATTTGAGCAATTTCATCAAGTCACCTTTAAGAAAGGCAACTGTAAACAACACAAAACATCTTTATTGCACCTAGTTTGAAATTATTCAGTTTCGATATATCAAAACTTAGTACAAATATCTATTCAAAAATAATGCTAAGAACGACATGTATTGATCTTGTAAAGCTTGTAAAAATTAAGTGACAACAAGCAATTAACAATCAATCTGAACTACTTACAGAAAAAAAAGATTTAAAAAAATATGGTTAAATATCTAGAAGACTAATAAAATGTTCCTTAGCTCTGAACTTGAAGTTATTATATGTTACAGAGTCTCTTATATTATGTGGCAAATTATTCCACAAAATGCATTCTTTGTAGGCAAATGACCTTTTACCAAACGAGTACGTTAGCTGCGCTAAATGAATATTGTATTTCATGACAAGTATACGGATAAGAGAAATGTTGAGGCATTTTAGTTTAATGAATAGTGGTTTTCACCCGAACGGTATGGGAGTCCTGTACTGCGTGAAAACGTTTTCTTACAGTATTATTTACCAACTATTATATTTGACCTGCTTCAACAAGGATATAATAAAGATTCCTTTGTACATCAGTAACAAATACATACTGTGTTTTCTGTGGTTTTTGGCATGTATATTTTCTGTTGTTTTTTTGTTTTCCTACTGATTTCTAATAGATTCATAACTATAATTGTAATGAAATAATTAGAGACAAAATGTCATTTAAATGTTTGGTTGATTAATTTGAATGCCCTATGAGGAAATATAACGGTAACCTTTATGTTTTGGTCCTCTCTTAAACACACAAAAGTCGATTGAAAAACATCCTTTTGTTTTATTTGTACATAAGTAATGACTTTTCAAATCAGAAAAAAAGTATTTCAGAAAAAATGTGGATGGCGACAAAACATAGTGTTTTTCGGCTGAACCTCAGTTTATTTATGAGAATGAGTTATGTTCTAGTGAAAATATTGTTTCACATAAGAGAAAATCATTTCATTGAAACAAAAGTGATAAAAATGAACAATATTCCATTGTGATAAGCTTGTAATTATGCTTTATTACGGTTTTCTTAAAAATGTCTTGGCTTATTTTGAGGAGAAACTGATAATGTTCCCTTTTGTGTTTTTAACATGTATGTGTTCAGTAAATAATGTTCAATCAAATATATTGAAAATATTAAGACTAATATTAATGGGTTAAATTATTTTAAAGTCGCCATAATATTGACAAATGCGTAATTTGGTCCATCACAGATATATCATCACCTACCTAGGTCGTAAGTAAAATTAATGTTATGGATGTCATATTAAGAATAACATGAAGAATACGTATAGTAATGATTTGTATTTTATATCACATAAATTATATACATTTGAAATTGTAATTTGTATCTAGAATTGTCAACAATAATCTTTACACCTATGTGTGAATTTTTTTTCTACATCGTGTTTGTATAAATACACACAATGTTAAGAAAACAAGAAAAGAACATATGAGAGGAAATCTAGAAATCGTCTCGTTAATATAACAGTTAACAGTTTGTATAAACGCTGAGTAAAACTGTTATGAAATAATTATAAATAGAGCTTAGGCAAAAAAAAACACAAAAAAATCGGTCATTTCCGTTCATATAAGATGTAATATCAAGCAAACAAAGCATATATATACATTTATTTCTTATTATAAGCTTTAGTAGCCTTCCTTTCTAGAACCCTGAAAGATTCTCTACCTGCCGACCAAGTTTGTTTTCCAAGGAGACCAGAAACGGACCACTTTTTTGGCCTTAGCGCAGCAGTAAAGAGCACCCTCGCCCTCTCAGGAAGCGGCATGGCGTAATCAGCAGCAGGTAGTAATAATACACAATGTTGGACCTACGTCTATATTAACATTTCGACTCACAATGTGCCCAGTGTTTGGGCATTTGAGTAAATGGGAATTGTTGGAAAAAACTAGTACAGAAATAACGTCGATATGCACGTTCAATGGTGGAAAGATTATATTCATGAGAAGGTATATTTTTATATAATGCTTTCCGGTGGTTTATAGAGAAATATCAGTGAATTAAAACTGATAATTTCACTGTTTCAAACAGTGGAAATTATCAGTTAAAACTATCGATAATTTTCACTGTTTACTGTGAAATGACGTCATTTTTTTGACGAAATGACGTCATTATTTCAGCGAAATTCTTTAGTTAAACTCTTTAACAATGTATATAAACTGTTAAAAAAAAAGCATAAAAGAAAAAAAAATGTTGGATTCGGTGGAATATCGATTTAAATTCACTCGTGATCATAGAAAAAATATTTTTTCACTCGTGGCTGCGCCACTCGAGAAAATATTATTTTATATGATCACTCGTGAATTAAAATCGATACTCCACCGAATCCAACAAATATCCTCTATATTATTAATGATATGCTAACAATAATGTTTACATCGTTTTAAGAAGAATTTGCTGCTGCGGTCGTGTTCATTTACCAACATGAGATATAAGTACTTATGATAAGTATATAACAGATTCGTTTATTATTGGCTCTTAATCGTTAATAATATGATAAAATAACTTAATACATACCAGCAAACCATGCCACTGTATGTATAATGCGAGTGCTCCCTTACAAAATAATAAGAATTAATATGAATATTTGCGCTTCTATTTCACCTGACGCTTTACCGATCTTTTCTGGCCATGGGCGTTTTGAGTGTTCTCCTTAACAGGATTTTAAGACCAGTACTGACGATTTCTAATCTCAAAACTGTTAAGGTTTTGACTTTTCAAGTTCATGACGATAATGGCCATTTCATGTCGATTTCTAACCTTAAAACTGTTACGTTTTTTACCTGTCAAGTTCATGACGATAATGACCATTTCATTTCATATTTTGAAATCATGTGTTATACATATGAAAAGGTGTTGCTATGATAAACATATGAGAGTCTTTAAATACCATACGATCCTTTTCTAAGATATCAAACGAAACAATGGCAGCATTTGAATTCTCATTGCAAAATCCCACAGGGAATATATGAAGTGACAACAGGACAACATATTTTCAAGAGAAATAAATACATGTAATGTTTAAAGACTGGAATACTAATAACAACGTTTGAATAAAACGATGTTTCAGACCGATATTAAAATATCAAAAGCCCCAAGTTTAATCAATTTATTTACGGTTTACTAGTATACTTAAGTTAATATAACTCATATCGCAATTAATGCGAGCAATGCTGTATTTATTATTTATGTAATTAATTAACAGCAATATAACATTACATGTATTGTTGTTTTGGTAAGTTTTGTTTAGTAATGCTTAGTTAAAGTTCTCTGCTGCGGGTGCAGCTTAATTTTACTTTGTTTGTCAATAGAAGATTATTATTATTTGATTAACATTTATTTTTGAAAATGTCTAAAATGTTTAAAAACTAATTTCAGTTAAACACTGAACAACTCGAGCAATTGTCTGTATTTGCCACGCATTTAATATATTAATGTTCAATTCAGTTATGGGACTGTGGCTAGATTAGCAAGAGTAAATGCTCTCCTCGGAACTCCCCATATCTTAATTGACCTTTTGCGGATTACATTTTCTTTGTTAATGTTATATATAGTATAGGCTTCTATATCTGATAAGACGTAAGGAGAGGATTGATGAGTTCGATTTTTCTTGTGTTAGCGATAGGCTTGCTGAAATTCCGATTAATCATACATTTAAATGGGCCAATATAAATAATAAGTAATTAATAAAATGACTTTCACTCGTATACCACTTGATGTTTCACCGACCTGGTGTTTTAACATTCTTATTGAAATCGCTTTCCCCGTACTTGCACTTATATGTCACGGGACTGTTACATGTCTAGCGTGTTTAGCGCATACGATCTTGAGATATTTATTAGATTTAAATTCTGCGTTAGTACTTTTCAAATATATGGTACAGTTTCAGTCTTAAAACAACATATGATAAGCATTTAACCTAAACTATACATGTCAATATGTTATATTATTTGAAATGAGGGTAAATAAATGTACACATTAATGCTCATTTTGACTTACATGTTATGATTCGGTCCTTCTTGGTTTGATCTGTGTGTGTGTCAAATTTTAAGAAACAACACGATACAAAACTCGCGTGACCTACTCATTGTCGATTAGACCCGATCTAAGGCTGAAATCTTCACGAAATTAAGGGCATTTTCCCAGCAAAGTTATCTGACCTGGAACCATAATTCAATAAAACGTATGAAAAAAACATTGTTATCGCGCGAGTTGTGAATCATGTTGTTTCTTAAAATTCGACCAAACATTTGTAACAAAAAAACTTGCAAGATATGTACATTTCCAGAAAGGAAATTCATTTATGCGTTGAATAAGACCGCTTTCGTGAAAATCGCTGCACAATTGATGAAGTTATGGCTGTTCAAAGCGATGCACCCTGTTTTCGGGTGATTTTAAGTTGGATACCTTGTTATATATATATATATATATACGTGGAAATTCCTATATTGTTGTTGGTACCAATTAAAGTCCTCTGCTATCTTTTTCTGCAAGTCTTTAATTAACCACTTTATATATGGATGTTTCGTGTAATTGTGTGTTATAAATATAATTAAGGAAGGATAAACTAATGTCATCGCAGTAATCACAGTACAGCTGGGGTTTGCTTGATTTTCCAACTTGCAATAGGACAGCGGCAATTGCAGGTTGTTAGCTATGAGCCACATAAGGCATACGCATACAAGTCCACTAGAAGAATAAATTTGTTTTCATTTTGATTTACTGTACCGGACAAAGTATTTTACAAGCCCCTAAAAGGATGAACTAAAGATTGCTTAACGTATTGATTAAACAATCAATCGATAGACCAATCAATCAATTAATCAATCAAGATCTAACTCAAACCGCACAGGACATTCATGGTTGGACCCGTCCCAAAGATATGGCCCTATAACTAGTGTGCAAACCGTAACTGAAAGTAAAAGTTTCTGTATGTTGGTTACGAATATCACACTGGGAATAAAATCATATACCAGCATGCACGTGTAATATGTTAACATGGAGTTGTCAATAAGCAATATGCAATTGTCATTAATCAAAATGAATGGACTGGCGAGCATTCCCTTCCATAACTAACATAATTATATAAAAGATAAGCACGAAGAAGCAGCAAGCCTCGCTGTTTTAGATACAAAACTCACCCCAATGTTTATTATTATTATTATTAGTAGTAGTAGTAGTAGTAGTAGTAGTACTAGTACTAGTAGTAGTAGTAGTAGTAGTAGTAGTAGTAGTAGTAGTAGTAGTAGTAGTAGTAGTAGTAGTAGTAGTAGTAGTAGTAGTAGTAGTAGTAGTAGTAGAATCAGTAGCAGTAGCAGTAGCAGTAGTAGTAGTTGAAGTAGTAAGCTGAAATCCACGGATCTAGCCAAGAAAATATTCCTACAGTGCCTGTTTAGACCATCGATCGCAACAAAAATGTGGCTTCGTGAACGATATATACCTCCTCTTTTTCAAAGCTGAACATCGATAAAATACCTTACAAAATGTGCAATATCCTGACATTTCCCCATTATTTGCAAGTGAATCGCCTCGTGGAAGTGGCAACAACACTTGAAGACGTGTTCGCATATACGACTGTGATTTTAACCTCAGATTATGTTTCCAGTATGAAGATCTCTGCCTAAACATATGGGGAAAAGTACCGATAACGTGCAATAAGAATGGCGAAAATTATTTAGACAAACACGATCGTTATATGTTAAACGCTGTTTCATTTTCTGAAACACTGGATGGTCTTCACAACTTATTACATATACATGTTAGACACCCACTTCAATAAGAGGACTTGTACAGATAACATTTTAAAAAAAACAAGTTCATGGTACTACTTAAAGGTCTGAAAATTAGTAAATCTGACATATTAAGATCAAGAATTAGAAATAGTGAACAATTTGTATAAACATGGAATTGAAATAGCGGTGCATGATTTGTACAATTTCACAATATGACAATGAGATAAAAGGAACGGATTCTCTGTCTCGCCTAAAGAAAGACAAGAACGTTCTTATTAATGACAAGTTTCATTTATTGCACATGGCTCTTGCACGTGCAAATATAACTGCGATGTTTGGCTATTTATCATAGCAGAAAAAAATTAGGGCTGTATTTATATATTGTGTTGAAGACGATTAAATGTAAACCGTAAGTGTATATACAAGAGGAAACAGGGAAATGTATTCTTAAAAGCGGTACCCTAATACAGAGATTTGACATTTTAAACACAGATAACGCAAGCAATGTGTCATCGAAAGTACGGGACATTTTCATCGGTTAAACCGATATGTGGCTTATCCAAGGAACGTGTTTATAACGTTCCAAAAACAAAGATTACAAGAAAAGTACATCACTTTTTGGAATGTCACATAAACTAGCTCAATGATTTTATATAAGGAACACAATCGTTGACTTAAAAAATCATCGTAAATTGATATTGTAAAAAAAAATAACTGGAACACTATTGCCAAATTAATTTCGTCTCACAAATTATCTATTATAGAAACGGGAAGACATCAAAATATTGTAGGAGATCACGAAAATGTATGTTATGCAACCTTGATTGCCTCAATTATTAGCATCACTGTGTTCTTAAACGCCCTTTTTATGCTGATGTGAAGAATACATTAATTCCAAAATCTTAAAGATCCAGTCCAAATATGTTCACATTAATCGAACTACTTAATAGTTCACACAAAATAGTGTTTGGCAATATTTAGTTCAAAATGCTTAAATTACCGGAAAATATTTTATATGTTAAATATAACAATTCAATGTTAACAAAAAAGGTATATAATAATGTGATAATTGTTGCAATCTTAAACCTACGTTTGACATCTTGTCGTCACTATGTATTAACTTAGACATGTTACATTCTCAGGAAGACATGATGTTTATTCATTGTATAATTTTGTATTTCTTTGAAATTATGTTTGTTTGTATTGACTGTAATAACATGTTGTTATTGTATATGTATGTTGATGACTATAAGCTTTATATGCATATGTCAAATAAACTATAAGGTATGTTCTTAGGTGATTCTTTGGAGAAATAGCACTTACTCATTGAAAACATATGTGACATATGTGAGTAATGTAGAAATATAATCGATGTCACGCTTTAGTTGCTTATATTTTATTTGGACCGATGATATTTTGGGTAACATCTGATTGTTTTATTGTGGGGGCTCCTGGTGTTTTTTCGGTTTTTATTTGGAAACATCGCTTCGACCTTTTCAGTCGGCTGTCAGTTATAGACTTAAAGGGGCCTTTTCACGTTTTGGAAAATTGACAAAATTACAAAACAATCGGTTCAGATTCGCGAATTTCGGTTTTAGTTATATTTGTGAGGAAACAGTAATGCTGAACATTTTCTATGATTTAAAATATCCGATATATGCATTTTTTGACGATTTAAAACCTGACAATATTTTCATCGTTGTATCGCGAACCGATTGGATAATTTGGAAAGTTCTATTAGTGTCGTTATGTTTTGTGATACTACGACGAGTGCATATATACAGTATAAAATTCATCACTTATTGTATGAGCAAGGATGGCCGTGTGGTCTAAGCGATAGACGTTTACTCTAGGGGTCAGTGGTTCGAGCCTAGTTGAGGTTGACTTTTTCTTTCTTTAATTTTATTCTAGTTTTTTTACTGGATCTTTTTTGATCTAATGTATACATTTATCAATATAAAGCATTTAAATGACACACTTCAATACATGCCAAAATCTGTGAAAAGGCCCCTTTATGTAAGTGTCAAGTTTTATTATTGTTGTATAAACAAGACCCCGTAAGAAATACCTTTTTGTGCATTATTTTGGAGTGAGGAAAAAACTTCTCATTATTTATTATTCTGCATTTTTGGCAAAGCTAGAACAATTGACAGATTTATTGTGATCATAAATTAGAGAGCTAATTTACGAAGTTTAAAGATTGCAATATTTTAACAATTGTTGCTGAAATTTTTACATTAATTTTTGCATACATTTTGGACATAAACCTAATATATATATTTAAATAAGTCGTTAGATCAAAGATACGAATACATTGTTCGAAACAATACAAGAGCTGAAGCTAAAAAGGAAATATTACAGATTACGTTTCATGAACAGAAGGTTGTATGCATTTATAATTAACAAGAAATATCTTTAAAAAAGATATACGGCGTTGATTGTGGTCGATGTTTATGAACGATCAAAAGTTATCTCTATGAGATAAAAAGTTGCGGATGCTTTTTTTCTGCGCAGTTCTTAGCTACATCATAAACAAATCAATTACGGGGTGTTGCGCCAGATTTCGTGGCTTATTTTGCTTTATGTGATATTATTACTCAGATATCTATATTTACAGAATAGAAAAACACAAGAAACATGAAAATAAACGAGTGCATATAGGTCAGCCGGCAATACTCGAATCTTATTTAATTGCATAATTATAGTATAGCGAATTATTGTGCTCATGCTTAATAAACTGGTCTAAATGGATAAATATTTCTAATTAATTTTATCAAAATTGGTCCTTATCATGCAAATATTGAAACCATATTAAAAATCGATGATTGACATACCACAATAATATCGCCGAATATCTTTATTTAGTATCTTTCTGATCAAAACAGACTTCAAGTGCACAAAGTTTACGAGACGGCGTTTATAAAAAGATTTCTGCAACTGACCGCAAACTAAACTTGATACCTTGCGGATTGGAATGCAATGCATTACAGTCACTACGTTATTGTCAGTAAGACCGGTGTAACACAATGATCGCAACCCCTTCTGCGAACTCCGGTGATGAACTGTATATAAACTCTGACTTTCACAAATGGCCGCGAATTGACCCGAAACCTTGCGGGTTGAAATGCAATGCAAGTAAGTACTAAATATGACAACATAGCCTTTAGTATAAACGCTTTTGCGCTGGTAATTCTCTGAAAATAAAAGGTGAACGCACAAACTGTATTTATGTCGAAAATTGATTGTAAAACTGTTCTATCTATTGAGCCTTTTCATTAGAGATAAAATTGTTTCATGCAGTAAAACAGTGTTACAAAGACGCGGATATGTTTCCAATGTTCTGGTGTTATACTCAAATCAGCCAATGGAATAAATGAAGTGTATTCATTCGTACCTAGCCGCGGGAAATTTTATTTGAGTATTATTGGACACTTACAAAGGTCAAGTCAGGGTGAAAAGCTGGCTTAATACAGCTTACGCCGAAAAAGCATTCATAAACACTCTATATAGAGCAATTACTTATCTCTATTTAACTAGGCAAATGTAAATCAAAACTTACATGGCCAACTTTATCTGGCGCTCTGGATTTACTCCGATAGTGTAGAGTGAATTGTGAATTTGTATTAACTAACTTACCATCAATGAATATTTATATCTGAATGAGAGAAGCGTTTAATTTCTAAAATTGCAAGTTATGTCTTGTATTATTGAAAACATCTTTCCATAAAACAAATCAACTTAGCACAATAAGTATCATATAATTATCTATATTACCTAAGTGCCATATGCCAAATAAGAATACCGTTTTACGTATAATTAAATGATTTTCAAGAAGTAGTTAGGAAGTATTCAGTGTTTCTTTTCATTTCTTAACTATCAGTGAGTATGTTCATTGGCAAATTATCAAACCAAATTGAACACGTAAATAATGTACGCAAGAAATTCCTTCAAAAAAGGCTTTTGACATTAATTTTTATCAAACATTAATATTAAACATTAATAATAAACATTGTATTAAACATTAATTTTGAGATGGATCAGAATTAAGAGTACTAAGATAATCCGCTCAGTGATTATCATACCACATAATGTATATTTTGTGTTTGTCATTAGAAGTGCATATAGTGTATTCATGGTATTAATATGAAAATCGTGAACATAAAGTCCCAAATGTCACACACACACACACACACAAAATAATTATTGATGCATTTAGAACTTGTATCATAATGAAGGGTGTCATCTACCAATGTCAAAACGGGCCACGCCTGGGGGTCACAACATTTATATAAACTTATTTAATAAATTAGTTTGTTTAATCTCTGAAACTACTAGTTTCGGATGTTAAAAATGAAGTGTTAAACATCGTATGGTAGCCCGCTTCCACTTGTGTTCAAATCATGCACATTCGGTAATCAAAACGCTGAAGGCACTGAAGTTGTCCGCTATTGCGTAATCTGAGACGCAACTCAGTTTTCAAAATTACGTTGTATCTTTTTATATATCAAGTTTGAAATGAACACATGCCATTCAAATTTATAAAGAGAGTGTCTTAAAGTGTCAGGTCGAAATGTGGGTGCACTGTTTATCCTCATATTTATGTTATAGAGATAACTTAGACAAAATAACAACAATATGTTTCTTTTTTCGAAATTGGTTGCTGCACAGGCAACCATCTTTAGAATTTTGGTTGCCTTGCTGAAGAATAACAAGCCTACAATCATGTACATGTTGTGTTATATGTATCTAATACTTTATTTATTTTCGTTAAATTATTGAGCAAAAATTTTGCCGACATGACAGACTTTAATGCATCATGTCTTGTTGTGAGCCGGTATTGAATCATTTCCTAGGCCTAATTGAAAAATATTTTCGTATGTGATTGTTGACGGCAAAAAATGGACAACGAAGATTCAGCGGTCCCGCAAAATCAACCGGAAGTTCACTCTAAAATAAAAATATTTGACATTAAAGAAGCTCGCCTGTTGAGAAAAAAACTAAAAATGGAAGAGAAAGGAAGGAAAATAAATAATTATGAACTTGCGCCAGTAAAAGTCAATTCTGGCGGGTCCGGCGGGGGCGAACAAGAAGAAGTTGTGGAAGTGAGAAATTACAGTTTGAATGAAAATGAAAATATGAAGAAGAAATTGAGATCTACCGAAAAGGAACCGTTTGAGATTATAGAATCTAATGGAGGAACAAAACTCGTATTAAACACAGGTACTTATGAACTGTTAAAATTTGCTAGCAAAAAGTATTTTTCATACAATTCACTTAATTATAAATACTTATGTAAATCAGCAAATGACAGAAAATCGAATGGAGTGGAGCTTTGTTATAAAGTCGCGGATGAGTTGAACCACTTGTACATGTTTAACATGTACCACACAACTTCCTTATGCTTGATAAATGGTCGTAACGTGGCTCACTTCTTTGGCATAGACCTTCCAAACATTCTTCTAATAATGAAAACTGACATTCAGACAAATAATAAATCGATAAGTGAAATAAATGAATACATGAAACAGCAAATACTGTCATACTTGGAGCGTAAAAATCCCGAGCGCCCATCACCGAAAATATCTGTAGCGCATGGAGTTGATGAACCTCACACGCTTCTAGACAGTAATATTAAACAGGACTCCCGAAAAGAAGAGAATGATACCCAAGTAGAAGAGAATGTCCCCCGTGTAGAAGAAAATGCCCAACTAGTAAAAGAGCAGGACTCCCGAACAGAAGAGTATGCCTCCCGAGTAGTAGACAATGGCTCCCGAATAGTAGAGAATAAAGCGAACACGAATATCGAGATAGAGACAGAAGCTGAAGATGAATTGACTGAAAATACCGAGACTGATTTAGAAGTAGAAAGCGAGGCTAGTTTTGCTATTGATTGTGCCACCCAAAAAGACTCGGAAGAAAATGCCATTCTAAAGGAAATGAAGAGGATGAATGAACTTCTGTTGACTACAAAATTCCAATTGAACAATTTTCAACAGGAGACTACATTGCAACTTTCACAATTAAGAGATGAAATCGCAAGTGTTAAAATTACAATCTCGTTAGCTAACCAGCTATCAACAGATAAAGTACAAACAGTTAGTCAGAGTACGGATAAACTCAGTAAAGAATATGGCAGAACAGTCGGTACAAAGTGAACGCAGTGAAAGAGCTACAACGGAAACACCCCAATCAGAAAAAAAGTTAAAATAACGGAAGCGGACATGATACAAAAGATAGAGAACATTCTTCAACTGAACAACAACTTGAAGTGAATACTGATATTGTGGACACGGCAGATAGATCAAAGAAAACTTTGAAAATTCTAATAGTAGGTGACTCAATTATAAGTGGTATTTACAGGCGTGGATTAAATGAAAATACACACATTAAAACTCTACCTAGGCGGAAAATTAAAGACATTCGTTTGACACTGGATTCATGGGACATGACAAAATACGAAAATGTGATAATATATATTGGTGGTAGTGACATGGCGGAAGGAGGCGACGCAAGAAAAGCATACCGTGAAAAAAAGCAATCAGGGGGTTCCCTATCTATTTTGAGATACGATCCATTTGTTGTCTCCGACTTCACTCTAGGATTTAATTGTCATCTGATCGTACTGTATTAAGATTGTTGCATCTTTGAAAAGCTTATTTAAAATGCAGTTTATTGATATAGAACACATAATCCCTCCCAAAATACACACGACCGGTCGGGCATGTTCCTGGGACATAAGGCTAGCCCGGACCTAGGTAAAGTATTTTTAATACATTATAGTGTTGTTATTCAAAATTAATTTTATTTAAACTAATATGGTTGATTTAATTTCGCCTTTACATATTAGTGTCGGCCATGTTGTACGCCATCTTGTTTTTTTACCATCTCCGACCTATTTGGAGAAAACGAAAGTCGTTTTCAAAAACTACAGACCTATACGAATATTTTGACATATAATACTTGCTGTTGAAAATCGTAGACCAGTTACCCCCTAAAATAAGCTAGTAATCTGGGCCTGTTTGCTACACTAGTGTTGTTTTCGTTGTTACTCCATTACAGCCGCGGAACAAGTGAACATGGAAGCAATGCTGTTGAACTCCCCATTCAAAGTGTGTGTGCTGATTGTTCAGCCTGATTGTTCCGAGTCACGTTTCCGTCAAAGTATCGTATTTTGGATGCCATTTGTATAATACGACTGAATATAACATAATAAAACTCAATAAATTATGTCAGGGCAGAAACTCCAGCACTATTGTATCAACCCATGCCACATACAGCTCGCGTCATATTCTTCAAAATCATCCATTTTAACAACAACGAAGGCACAGACTGGTAACTAGTATACGATCAGACACTACAAGCCACTCTACTAATGAACCCTGTTCTTCCGCTAATGCTAACAATTGCATGTGAGCGGGGGCGATATTAATCATAAATCATGATGCAACATTTTCACACATTGCACCTTTGTGAAACAACGGCATTACATCGAAGCATTGTCAATAGGTTCTAACAACCTACATATGGCCAATAGTACGATGTTTTGACATCGTTCGATGATAAAAGAAATCAGATAAAAGTTCTCTTACTTTCAAGGGTACTTGTAGTTAGTTGCATCAAATGGAATGTATGTGTTTAAGTATGTGTTTAAGTAGTAATATGACCGTAGTACGAATATGCGATCAAAATAAGCCATATTTTCGAAGCGCTATGTATTTCAAGTTAGCTTTGAAGGGCTAAACAGTTATTGAATTTAACGAGGCTATACAAAAATCGAAACAACGAAGACAAATGCTTTATCTGATATTTGTTGGCTTGCTTATAGTCTGACAGTTCTAAAAAATGAATACATTACCAGTAATATATATCAAAACTACTCATATGATGCTGAGATCAACATTACGGGATATACATATCCATTAGCCTTGTTTGACTTAGGAAAGGTGGAAAGACTCAACGATACTATTACCATCAACGTGTTTACTTATAAGGACAAAACTATTTACCAGTGCGTATTACTGAACATACTCTTCGCTTACATCAATTTGATGTGCTGCACAAACAGACACTTGTCTTATAATTATTTAATTACGGACTTTGAAAAACAATCAAATAACACCATTGTATTATTGCCCATACTGTCTGCATTGAATTTACAAGAAACATCCCAACAAGTGCATCAGCGGAATTGCTCTTGACATGGGGCTCGACTGATGAACCTTTAAGAACCTGATCAAACCGACATGCTGTAAAATAACGATTATGAGATCATGTTAAATGAACATTGTGTCATTTGTGCCGATTACAAATCCATCTATTCGAAGTCACATGCATGTCTAACTCATACCAGTTTGGCGTCGTCAAAGCTTAACGTGCACGGTTTAGGTTACAAGGTCGTTAGTGAAAATGACCATTAAACAATACCTGGTGTGGTAAAAAGACGCAATGACTCTGGTTTAAAACCGAATTGATTGTTCGTTAGAAGAAAAAGAGGATATTAAAGACGTATTGTCTCAAAAAACAACATGAATAATGCCGAGGGCCACAATAATACGTTTAATCGAAATTAGTGTACTCAAACTTACAACCCTCCGTAAATCGCTTTATTTATTTGTACAAATTATCATATTTTGTTTTGACACAAGTATTAATCAAGCAGTTTTAATTCCAACCTGCAAGTTGTGTTATTGCATATAAAATCAAAACCATGTTATCGATGCATTCTTGTTTAATATCATTTTTCACCTAGGATATGTAAATATAATTTGCATATAAATTAAAAACAAAATGTTTATATTTTTTAAAAATCACCCAACCTGCCGCAACTTCCATTGAAATCTCAGCACCGTTCAAACACTATACTTCTTGCATAGGGCATTCTACCATAACCATAAAAGTCCATTATTCCGTGTCCATCGTTTATGAATCCGCACCAATGTTTGTCAGGTTTGTTGTGAGTGTCCGTATTAGAAATTAATCCTCAACATCTCGTCCTTTTCATCGTTTTCCTAGACTGTCAGTAAAATGATTTCGTCTGTGACACCCTATTCGTTTCTAACGCATTAATTTCAATGCAGCATGTAATGCACGTGTATTTAATTGTTTAGAGAAGTAAATGAGTCGCGCATAGGGAAAACGAGGCTTAATGCATGTGTTAAAAGGATCGCTCCCGATTAGCATATGCAGTTTGCACAGGCTAATCCGGGACGTCACTGTCCGTTTTATGGAATTTTTCGTTAAAAAAACTCTTTCTAAACGAAAATCCAGTCTAGGCAGAAAGTGTCGTCCCAAATTAGCCTGTGTAGAATGGACAGGTTATTTCTGAACGATACTTAACGCACATGCATTAAGCCCAAATTCCCTTAGCGCGGCCCAGATGTATTTAATTGCCACTTCAATCAATGGCCGAAACCTGCTTTCTGCGATCAAAGAGAAGTAAACGCTCGTTCAGATTGCTATAGTTTGTTTGAAGTTGCTACCCACTTTTAACCTGTATACATTGTAATCGCATATTCCTCTTTAGCCAATCGTGTATGCAAACTGATTCATTTATTTATAAAAGCATATATAAATTACATTCTTTTCGCATTACCGGAAAAATTAGCGATGTAACGATACATACAGAAGTATAATGAAATTGTTTATATCTGTAAAATGCTACTATGCACTGTTGACAATGGTATTGAGCAGTACCATTAATACACTCACGTGGTTAACTACCGTAAAAAAAGCGGTATGATAAAGTAGTAATACCATAACACGTATGTTTAATACTTAATTATTCGGTATTTTTATTCGTTGGGCATGAGTTCAAAATGCCACATTAATATCGAAACGTCTTCGTTGTCGTAGAAACGACGTGTGTATCGCGTTCCTGCCGTGCGGCCACCTGGTTTCCTGTGAGGCTTGCAGCTCCGACCCCAGGGCCCAGAAGTGCTTCTCGTGCGACGCAGCCGTGAAAGCCAGGATCAAGGCGTTCATTGCTTGATTTGTTCACATATGCTGAATATCAAGACAAACTGTTGACATAACTCACGCTATACTATTCACCATTCTAGATAAAGTACTTATTAGCATATTATGAAATCTAAGTTGATGAAACATTCAATTTCCGAATGTCTGATGAACGTCAAACGCTTACTTATTTTTATCTTTCTTAAGCGTTATTCAAAACAATTTAAGTTCACTTGAGTTTTCTTTATTACTTTTTAATAAAACTATTTGGCTTTTAAAATATATATAAAGTTTTGAAAAGTTTAATATTTAACACATGAGTAAACCCGTTGGTCCAAATCTTTTAAAGAAGTTACCTTAATCTAAAATTGATCTGAATCTAATAGACAAAATGTTTTTGATTTTTATACTGTAGTTGGATATTAAAGCCTGAACAGTTAGGCACGAATATCTGTCAGTTGACACATTGAACGAGTAAATTTCTATTAACACTGCGTGAAAATTAATAACAGTTTTGTGTTTCAAAAATACAATGTACTCTTTTTTTCTGGAATCCATGATTGATGAAATACAAAACAGATAAATAATATGTGCAGTTGTGCTATATTTTGAAATAATGTGTATGAGTAATAGATAAATAATGTATCTGTTAACGAAGTTTTTTATCATATGTTACAAAACGCACGCGTTTAAGGCCAATGGCATACACTTGGTTGTACAGTAAAGCAAACCTACCCGAATTTCAATTTGACAATATGTATCCCGGTTACTATATAAAAAGTTGCAATGTGTCGAGATGTGAATGAATGACATTGTTACTCTCTTAAATGTTACCATGTAAGTCGATGGTGTATAAAGAAAAGAAGTTACGTGTTGTTATAAATATTAAATTTATGATGCTCTGCCGTTTTCAAAATCAAAGTTCGTAAGCATTTATAGTTCGTAAGATTGTTTTAATTAATATCTATAGGTATTTTATTTACTTTTTACACGTTCACTGATACCACTTTGTTTCATTCCTTTTTTGGATGTCGCTAAAACTAAAGCACACTGCGTACATTCTAAGAATCGTACATAATTAAAATATTGTACCCGGATACCTGCTGCGTTTCATCACCTTTGGTAGTTTTTGTTAACGTTTGCCACCGCGAGCTGATTCATGGAGACACACTTAAAACAACCCTATCAAGGTAAACAAATCTTGTCTCTTGTCAATGTTTAATAGTATTAACTACTCCTTCATCTATGTTTGTACGCTCAAATCAGCTAGCGCGTTCGCGGCCCGTATTGGAAAAAAATGTATGCACTGTATAAAGTATTTCTTCTTTTATTTCAGTTGTAATGACAGTGAATTATTTATCCATGTAGAAAATACAATCCATAACACCGCGTGACATTATCCGTTACAATTTCGATCGGATTCTAATCCACTTAATGACGTGCGATTTGTTTTAGTTTAGGCGTGTGCAACAACGAATGGGTACAATTCTTAATGTTTTCTTCGCATTCAAGTTAAACCGAAGCCGTTTGAGCCACTTAGTGTAATGTTGTTACTATAAGAACCCCTTAAACGACTCGAAATCATAAAAATGTGATGCTTGTTTTTATCGTTATTGATAGATTTGTGGTGTTGCGGTGTTTTAATACAATCCAAATCAACAAAGTCGCCGCAGTGAACAGGTTACATCAAACGGGATTACGCAAGAGAAGTAACCTATTATGGGCTAGGCAAATGAACTGTGGCATAGACGTTGAATTCACTCCGCTTTGTTTCTTCTTTAAAATTGCACTCCTCTTCTTTCAATCTCGTTCCCACGACAAACTAACTCGAGGGAACGACTTACTTTCTTTTAGTAACGAGTTAGCTATGTCGTGGGAACAAAAAGAGGAAAGAATGTCATGATTATGCAGCCGTACAAATACGCCGCTAATAATACAGAAATACCTGGGATCCCAATCATGTTAGACCGGGATTTTATATAAAATTTATGTGCAATCGGCAACACGATGGTAAGTCGTGCGCGTGAGAATGAATAGCATAAGATCTGATCATAAGTAAGAATTTCCATACAATAACTGACAAGTTTGCGTAAACACAATTTAAGTAAAAAGATGCATGTGGAGTATTCATTTTCTCAAAGTAAAACAGTCTGGAAAACAACATAATCGTGCCTTCGGCAAATAAACTATCGAATAGACGAGCCTATGATTGGAACCTCCTGTTTTCAAACTCAACATCTGACATTTTGACCAGATCTATCTGGACCCTCTCGGATACATTATTTGCTTCAACAAACTTCATGGGAGCTTTATTTGTAATTTTACAATTCAGGTTACCGTGCATTTTGGTCAAGAACTGTCCTTACTTTCCGTTCGCTTAGACCAGATAGCTTTTGATTCCTGTCATATGCTAGCGAACGAGCCCCACTACTCTTAAACTTCAATTGCTTTTTACAGATCATGTCTGCCATACATTCCTGAATAACTTAACGCTTCTTGTCATGGAAAAGTATACTTTTTCCGTTTCTGACTTTAATACTCACCTTGTCTCTATTTCGCCAGAACAGCACTGCTGCATTCTTCTCTGTCCGTGTTCGGTCTCTTACCGCCTTTTTGTACTTTCCCTTGACCATTTGAACAAGAGCGTTATAAGTGTCATTGCTTACTGGACGCATATTGAAAATTACCTTTAGAGGAAATATGACCCTATTATTGGTTAAATTTTTACTGTACTGGTCTTTCTCAAACGAAAGTTACGGTTGCTATTTTATAACTTACAAAAATAATACGAACAAATTTATAAAAAAAATTACTGATACATCCTGGGTTTGTCATCTACAAGTGAATGTAAACAAAACATTTTTTGATGTGCGCTTGCGTATGTTCATGGGCCTATATGGAGTCATTAAAGGGAGGTAATTTTCCACTTCACAGAAGTATTTACCGGACATTTATATAAATATATTATTTTGAAACAAATAAGAGTTTAAATTAAACTTTTCTTAACATTACATTAAAATGACATGAATGCATTACTTTGATAGTGAAATATGTCGCTTTCTGAGTGTGTTAATAGATTAAAGTGATATCATGGGCATCTACCAGTTTATAGGTGTCTATCGCAACCGTTGTTTATTTTTTGGTGTTTTCACTTCATATACACTTAAATTTGTTAATGCAGCATCAACCTACTAAAACAATATCCCGGAAAGGGAAAAATAATGCATTTGAATATCAACTGTACTTTCGTTTTGAAAACTGACGACAGAAATGATTCGATATACAATGTGAATCTGAATGTAGTTTTAGTGCAGATTCGTTCATACGACACAAATACACTATTTTGTTTTACAGATCATTTCGGGCTTAGAGGACTGGGTGAGTCACGTTAAATATTGAATATAATATCTATTTTTATAATCAACTGATAGCAAGATGAGTTGCATTTAATTGGTCAGTAACCACAGTTTAACTAACTATTTTGACCTGTTAATTATTCCAGCTCAATACAACAGTGAAAAATGCCCATAATATCACTTTAAAATGATAGTATGTGCATTTTTCACTGTTGAATTTAGTTGTGTCTTTGTGTCGTATAAACAAATCTGCACTAAAACTAAATTTAGGTTCATATTGTACATGCGTGATCAGTTGTCAAACGAAAGTACGGTTGATATTCAAATGCATTATTTTTCTCTGTTAGGGACATTGTTTTAGTATGTCGATGCTGCATTAACAAATATAAGTGTATATGAAGTGAAAACACCAAAAATAAACAACGGTTGCGATAGACACCTATAAACTGTTAGATGCCCATAATATCACTTTAATAATTTGTTTCCAATATCAGTTGGAACAAATATCTATACATAAGCATGTTTATTTATAGATCTTTGTGGAAAGAAGAATATTATTTTTCAAGGGAGAAAATCCAAACATTGAATTTATAAATTTTAATGAGATTGGTTTCTATTATATTTAATTGTTTACTTAGTACATTTTGTGAGCAATTCATATATATGTATTCAGCAAATTGTGTGGTATTTTAATGTAAAAAAATCCATAATTTAAATCATGTGTGCGTGTTTAAAGGGGCCTTTTCACAGATTTTGGCATATTTTGAAGTTTGTCATTAAATGCTTTATATTGATAAATGTAAACATTGGATCTTAAAAGCTCCAGTAAAAAATTAAGAATAAAATGAAAAAAGGAGCCGGTACCAGGGCTCGAACCAGTGACCCCCGGAGTCCTGGAGTAAGTCTGAAGTAAAATTCCGCCGGGTATACACAGTTTAGGTATTTTATACCTTATATAAGCAATCTTCGTAGTTTCGTAAATTTAAACGACAACAACAGAACTGTCCAAATTATTCAATCGTTTCGCGTTGCAACCCTTTATAATTTTTAGGTTTTCAAATCGTCAAAAGATACATTTAATGTCTATATTGGACTATGGTAAATGTTCATTAATACTGTTTCCTCACAAGTATCATAACTAAAACGAAAATTTGCGAATCTGAAACAACTTTTTTCAATTTTGTCAATTTACCAAACCGTGAAAAGATCCCTTTAAACACATGAGTTTTGGGTAAAATAAATGGGTGTTATACAAATAATTGAGACCTGCTCTATTACAGTAGACGAACGAAAATGTCAGGCACACAGTTCGGGTTTCAGTAAGGGATTTCTTTTGAGCATGCGCGAACTATTAATATCCCCCGCCAGGAGGTCGCATTACATTCCTACGAAATATGAAAACATCACACTTGTTTAAATTTAATACAAGCATTTAACGATTTTTTGCTGTCAACTTCAAGAAAACAAACATCTGTAAGTATCTCACGAAACAAATTGCGTTTCAGCGTTACAATAAACGAAATAAATAGAACGTCCGGTAATTACTGCTGTCCGACAAATACACGCTAACAAGTATAATGGAGGACAAGGATTGGTTGCGGGAAATAAGTTTCCTTGATTGTATCAACCTAAAGGCAGTTTGTATTACACTCAATACATGTATGTTGTTTTCTAGAAATAACAAAGTAAACCGAAATCTATATTCAGATATGAGAAAAAATATTCACACACTAATGAGTGGACCATTATGTACTGATAAGAGGTTTAATCTAAAGTGTTTGATCCCTCCCTCCCTTCCTCCCTCCCTCCCTCCATCTCTCTCACTCTCTCTCTCTCTCTCTCTCTCGCTCTCTGTCTCTCCCTCTCTCTCACAATCTCTCTCTTTCTCTTTCACATCGTCTCATCCATCTTTATAATATCTTTTTACATTGATGAAAAAATATTATAACTAAGGTCTGGGGAATTGTAAATACATGTACCTACTCTAATACTAATTTAAAATTGAAAATAACTTTAAACAAGAATGTATCTCGGACATTAAAGGACATGGTACAATTTATTACATTCGGGTTTTTATTACAAAACGGGTTGTTACTGTCGACCCGAAATGTAATAATGCATCGCAAACCAGATTGTAATAAATTATTACATGCATGATTTGTTGATGTAGTCTATAAGAACAAAGGTCGGGGGAACAGTCAATACCTACTCTAAAACTAATTTAAACATGAAAATAACTTCTAAAAAAGGTTTGTATCTCTGATTTAATGGACATGATAAAATTTATTACATTTCGGGATTTTATTACAAAACGGGTTGTTGCTGTCGACCCAAAATGTAATAATGCATCGCAACCCACTTTGTAATAAATTATTACATTCATGATTTGTTGATGGAGTCTTTAAGAACAAAGGTCGGGAAAACAGTCAATACCTACTCTAAAATTAATTTAAACATGAAAATAACTTCTAAAAAAGTCGGTTTCTCTGATTTAAAGGACATGATAAAATTTATTACATTTCGGGGTTTTTTATTACAAAACGGGTTGTTACTGTCGACCCGAAATGTAATAATGCCATGCAACCCACTTTGTAATAAATTATTACATTCATAATTTGTTCAAGGGGTCTATAAGAACAAAGGTCGGGGAACATTCAATACCCACTCTAAAACTAATTTAAACATGAAAACAACTTCTAAAAAAAGTCTGTATCTCTGATTTAATAAACATGATAACATTTATTACATTTCGGGTTTTTATTACAAAACGGGTTGTTACTGTCGACCCGAAATGTAATAATACATCGCAACCCGCTTTGTAATAAAAAAAATTCACATTCATGATTTTTTTATGGAGTCTATAAGAACAAAGGTCGGGGGAACTGTCAATACCTACTCTAAAACTAATTTAAACATGAAAATAACTTCTAAAAAAGTCTATATCTCTGATATATTGGACATGATAAAGTTTATTACTTATCGGGTTTTTATTACAAAACGGGTTGTTACTGTTGACCCGAAATGTAATAATGCATCGCAAACCACTTTGTAATATATTATTACATTCATGATTTGTTGATGGAGTCTATAAGTACAAAGGTCGGGGGAACATTCAATACCTACTCTAAAACTAATTTAAACATGAAAACAACTTCTAAAAAAGTCTGTATCTCTGATTTAATGGACATGATAAAATTTATTACATTTCGGGTTTTTATTACAAAACGGGTTGTTACTGTCGACCCGAAATGTAATAATGCATCGCAACCCACTTTGTAATAAATTATTACATTCATGATTTGTTGATGGAGTCTATAAGAACAAAGGTCGGGGGAAAAGTCAATACCTACTCTAAAACTAATTTAAACATGAAAACAACTTCTAAAAAAGTCTGTATCTCTGATTTAATAAACATGATAATATTTATTACAATTCGGGTTTTTATTACAAAACGGGTTGTTACTGTCGACCCGAAATGTAATAATACATCGCAACCCACTTTGTAATAAAAAAAAATCACATTCATGATTTTTTTATGGAGTCTATAAGAACAAAGGTCGGGGGAACTGTCAATACCTACTCTAAAACTAATTTAAACATGAAAATAACTTTTAAAAAAGTCTATATCTCTGATTTATTGAACATGATAAAGTTTATTACTTATCGGGTTTTTATTACAAAACGGGTTGTTACTGTTGACCCGAAATGTAATAATGCATCGCAAACCACTTTGTAATAAATTATTACATTCATGATTTGTTGATTGAGTCTATAAGTACAAAGGTCGGGGGAACATTCAATACCTACTCTAAAACTAATTTAAACATGAAAACAACTTCTGTAAAGTCTGAATCTCTGATTTAATGGACATGATAAAATTTATTACATTTCGGGTTTTTATTACAAAACGAGTTGTTACTGTCGACCCGAAATGTAATAATGCATCGCAACCCACTTTGTAATAAATTATTACATTCATGATTTGTTGATGGAGTCTATAAGAACAAAGGTCGGGGAACAGTCAATACCTACTCTAAAACTAATTTAAACATGAAAATAACTTCTAAAAAAGTCTGTTTCTCTGATTTAATGGACATGATAAAATTTATTACATTTCGGGTTTTTATTACAAAACGGGTTGTTACTGTCGACCCGAAATATAATAATGCATCGCAACCCACTTTGTAATAAATTATTACATTCATGATTTTTTAATAGAGTCTATAAGAACAAAGGCCTGGGGAACAGTCAATACCTACTCTAAAACTAATTTAAACATGAAAATAACTTCTAAAAAAGTATGTATCTCTGATTTAATGGGTATGATAAAATTTATTACATTTCGGGATTTTATTACAAAACGGGTTGTTACTGTCGACCCGAAATGTAATAATGCATCGCATCCCACTTTGTAATAAATTGATACATTCATGATTTGTTGATGGAGTCTATAAGAACAAAGGTCGGGGAAACAGTCAATACCTACTCGAAAACTAATTTAAACATGAAAATAACTTCTAAAAAAGTCGGTTTCTCTGATTTAAAGGACATGATAAAATTTATTACATTTCGGGGTTTTTTATTACAAAACGGGTTGTTACTGTCGACCCGAAATGTAATAATGCATCGCAACCCACTTTGTAATAAATTATTACATTCATAATTTGTTGATGGGGTCTATAAGAACAAAGGTCGGGGAACATTCAATACCTACTCTAAAACTAATTTAAACATGAAAACAACTTCTAAAAAAAGTCTGTATCTCTGATTTAATAAACATGATAACATTTATTACATTTCGGGTTTTTATTACAAAACGGGTTGTTACTGTCGACCCGAAATGTAATAATACATCGCAACCCGCTTTGTAATAAAAAAAATTCACATTCATGATTTTTTTATGGAGTCTATAAGAACAAAGGTCGGGGGAACTGTCAATACCTACTCTAAAACTAATTTAAACATGAAAATAACTTCTAAAAAAGTCTATATCTCTGATTTATTGGACATGATAAAGTTTATTACTTATCGGGTTTTTATTACAAAACGGGTTGTTACTGTCAACCCGAAATGTAATAATGCATCGCAACCCACTTTGTAATATATTAATACATTCATGATTTGTTGATGGAGTCTATAAGAACAAAGGTCGGGGGAACAGTCAGTTACTACTCTAAAACTAATTTAAACATGAAAATAACTTCTAAAAAAGTATGTATCTCTGATTTAATGGGTATGATAAAATTTATTACATTTCGGGATTTTATTACAAAACGGGTTGTTACTGTCGACCCGAAATGTAATAATGCATCGCATCCCACTTTGTAATAAATTATTACATTCATGATTTGTTGATGGAGTCTATAAGAACAAAGGTCGGGGAAACAGTCAATACCTACTCCAAAACTAATTTAAACATGAAAATAACTTCTAAAAAAGTCTGTATCTCTGATTTAATGGACATGATAAAATTTATTACATGTCGGGTTTTTATTACAAAACGGGTTTTTACTGTCGACCCGAAATGTAATAATGCATAGCATCCCACTTTGTAATAAATTATTACTATCATGATTTGTTGATGGAGTCTATAAGAACAAAGGTCGGGGTAACAGTCAATACCTATTCTAAAACTAATTTAAACATGAAAATAACTTCTAAAAAAGTCTGTATCTGTTAATAAATGGACATGATAAAATGTATTACATTTCGGGTTTTTATTACAAAACGGGTTGTTACTGTCGACCCGAAATGTAATAATAAATCGCAACTCACTTTGTAATAAATTATTTAATTCATGATTTGTTGATGGAGTCTTTAAGAACAAAGGTCGGGGGAACAGTCAATACCTACTCTAAAAACTAATTTAAACATTAAAATAACCTCTAAAAAATTCTGTATCTTTGATTTAATGAACATGATAAAATTTATTACATTTCGGGTTTTTATTACAAAACGGGTTGTTACTGTCGACCCGAAATGTAATAATGCATCGCAACCCACTTTGTAATAAAGTATTACATTCATGATTTGTTGATGTAGCCTAAAAGAACAAAGGTTGGGGGAACAGTAAATACCTACTCTAAAACTAATTTAAACGTGAAAATAACTTCTAAAAAAGTCTGTATCTCTAATTTATTGGACATGATAAAATTTATTACATTTCGGGTTTTTATTACAAAACGGGTTGTTACTGTCGACCCGAAATGTAATAATGCATCGCAATCCACTTTGTAATAAATTATTACATTCAAGATTTGTTGATGGAGTATATAAAAACAAAGGTCGGGGGAACAGTCAATACCTACTCTAAAACTAATTTAAACATGAACATAACTTCTAAAAGAGTCTGTATCTCTGATTTAATGGACATGATAAAATGTATTACATTTCGGGTTTTTATTACAAAACGGGTTGTTACTGTCGACCAGAAATGTAATAATGCATCGCATCCCACCTTGTAATAAATTATTACATTCATGATTTGTTGATGGAGTCTATAAGAACAAAGGTCGGGGGACAGGCAATACCTACTCTAAAACTAATTTAAACATGAAAAATACTTCTAAAAAAGTCTGTATCTTTGATTTAATGGACATGATATAATTTATTACATTTCGGGTTTTTATTACAAAACGGGTTGTTACTGTCGACCCGGAATGTAATAATGCATCGCAACCCACTTTGTAATAAATTATTACATTCATGATTTGTTGATGGAGTATATAAAAACAAAAGGTCGGGGGAACAGTCAATACCTACTCTAAAACTAATTTAAACATGAAAACAACTTCAAAAAAAGTCTGTATCTCTGATTTAATGGACATGATAAAATTTATTACAAAACGGGTTGTTACTGTCGACCCGAAATGTAATAATGCATCGCAACCCACTTTGTAATAATTATTACAATTCGGGTTTTTTTATTACAAAACGGGTTGTAACATTGCTCCTCTTTTTCAAAGCTAAACATCGATAAAATGCCTTACAAAATGTGCAATATCATGACATTTCCCCATTAATTTGCATCTGAATCGTCTCGTTGAAGTGACAACGACACTTGAAGACGTGTTTGCATATACGACTGTGATTTTCACCTCAGATAATATGTGTCCAGTATGAAGACTTCTGCCTAAACATATGGGGAAAAGTACCGATAACGTGCAATTAGAATGGCGAAAACAATTATTTAAACAAACACGATCGTTATATGTTAAACGCAGTTTCATTTTCTGAAACACTGGATGTTCTTCCCAACTTATTACACGTACATGTTAGACACCCACTTCAATAAGAGGACTTGTACAGATAACATAAAAAACAAGTTCATGGTACTCCTTAAAGGTCTGAAAATTAGTAAATCTGACATATAAAGATCAAGAACTAGAAATAGTGAAACACTTGTATATACATGCAATTGAAATAGCGGTGCATGATTTGTGCAAATCCACAATATGACAATTAGATAAAAACAACGGATTCTCTGTCTACCCTAAAAAAGCCAAGAACGTTCTTACGCGATATCTTAATGACACGTTTCATTTATTGCACATGGCTCTTGCACTTGCAAATATAACTGCGATGTTTGGCTATTTATCATAGCAGAAAAAAATTAGGGCTGTATTTAAATATTGTGTTGAAGACGATTAAATGTAAACCGTAAGTGTATATACTAGATGAAACAGGGAAATGTATTCTTAAAAGCGGTACCCGAATTCAGAGATTTGAAATTTTAAACACAGATAACGCAAGCAATGTGTCATCGAAAGTACGGGACATTTTTAACGGTTAAACCGATATGTGGCTTATCCACGGAACGTGTTTATAACGTTCCAAAAACAAAGATTACAAGACAAGTACATCACTTAGTGGAATGATGTTATATTAGGAACAAAATCATTGACTTAAAAGATCATCGTTTATTGATAAAAAAAAAATTAAACTTTGAAACATTATTGCCAAATTAATTTCGTCTCACAAAGTATCTATCATAAAAAAGGGGAGACATCAAAATATTGTAGGAGATCACGAAAATGTATGTTATGTAACCTTGATTGCATCAATGATTAGCATCACAGTGTTCTTAACCCATTTATGCCTAGTGGACTCTCCCGTCCTTCTAAATTGGATCAATTTATTTCCAAAATTAGGGATGTCTAGTATATTTATTTCTATATTTAGAATATTTCTTACAGCCATTCCTTTGAGCAAACAGTGCAGACCCTGATGAGACCGCATGATGCGGCGTATCATCTGGGTCTATGCTGTTTGCCAAGGAATTTTTTCTAGACGCTAGGCATAAATGGGTTAAACGCCCTTGTTATGATGATGGGAGGAATACATCAATTCCAAAGTATTAAAGATTTTGTCCAAATATGTTCACATTAATCTAACTACTTAATAGTTCACACAAAATCGTGTTCGGCAATGTTTAGCTCAAAATGCATTAAATTACCAGAACATATTTTATATACTAAATATAAAATAATCTAAGGTTAACAAAAAGGTACATAATAATGTGAGAAGTGTTGCAAATTTAAAACTAAGTTTGACATTATGTCTCCATTATGTATTAACTTAGACGTGTGACATTCTCAGGAAGACAAGTGTATTTATTGTATATTTTGTGTATTTCTTGGAAATGATGTTTGTTTGTATTGTCTGCAATAACATGTTGTTAATTTATATGTATGTTGATGACGTTGAGCTTTATATGCATATGTCAAATAACCTATATGTTATGTTTTTAGCTGATTCTATGGACAAATAACACTTAGGTGGCACTCATTGAAAACGAATGTGACATTTGTGAGTAATGTAGAAATATAACCGACATCACACTTCAGTTGCTTAGAATTTATTTGGACCGATGACATTTTGGGTAACATCTGATTGTTTTATTGTGGGGGTTCCTGTTTTCTTTCGGTTTTCATTTGGAAACATCTCTTCGACCTTTTCGGTCGGCTGTATGTTATAGACTTAAAGGGACCTTTTCACGATTTAGAGAATCGACAAAATAACAAATATTGGTTCGCAAATTTCTGTTGTAGTTATGTTATATCTGAGGAAACAGTAATACTGAACATTTACAATGATCTAAAATATTCATAATATACATCTTTTGACAATTGAAAAGCCAGAAAAAAATTAAGCGTTGCATCGCGGAACAATTGAATAATTTGGAAAGTTCTGTTTTTGTCGTTATATTTTGGGATATTACGACGATTGCTTATATACAGTATAAAATTCATCACTCATTGTATGAGCATGGATGGCCGAGTGGTCTAAGCGATAGACGTTTACTCTAGGGGTCAGTGGTTCGAGCCCAGTTGAGGGTTACTTTTTTCTTTCTTTAATTGTATTCTTGTCTTTTACTGATCTGTTTTGGTCCAATGTTTACATTTATTCATGTAAAAAAATACATGTTTTTAATTTAATTCAATGTGGCACCGTTATTTTAAAAGGATTGCTTCTGATGTAGAAAAGCAGTAATTGGCCAACCTTACGGAACTTGCGAGGAGCTATTTAAATAAACACGATGAGTTTTTATGAAGAAGATTGTTCTCATATTTTCAAAGATAAGCGGCTCTAAAATTATTGAATAGTTGTCTATCACATCACCTGAGTAAACATTTAAAATGGACGTCTAAAATGGCCAATACGTTTAACAAGACCATAATCATATGATAACAGAACTACCATAGATATATTTAAATTGAAAGTGATACAATTTTGATACATTAAATAAGTAGAACGAGTGCTACATGTAAATCAATGTAGAAATAATGTATATGTAAATCTCGGGAATGCCTCTGGTGGCTAGTATCTATATGTCATTAATATAAACAATGTAACTTTTGGTTGCGATGTCATATTGTATAAAATATATAAAAAGCAAACACATCTGGCTAATGGTAAAACAGATGTATTCATCATTTTCATTGTGAATGATTTTACTATTTTATTCCGTATATTTGAATGACGTTTGTATGTCATTTGAAAAAAAAACAAATCAAAACATCTTGCATGCAACAAAGACAACAAACAAACTTAAAGTGAACAAATTAACATTGTTTTGATGTAATTATCAAAGCATCTACATTTTCATGTATATATATTTTGTAAAATCAAATATTAAAACTTGTATAAAAAGACGGCGAGTGAGGCGTAAATCAGCGTGGCCGTGGAAATAGCCAAGGTGTTGGAGCCGTTGCATAGCTCGCTTTCACAATAACAGGCTGCATTTTCGCCCGACTCCTCACACGTGTTGCCAAGAGATTGGATAAGGCAGGCTCTTGTAACGACTGTAAACACAAACGTATAGGCCTTTAAACAATGCGCGTCTATAGACTTCGACGGGAATGATGATTTTATAACTTGCGCAGATTATTTTTGTAACTATTGCCTTGAAAAAAAGCTATTTTAAACATGTCCATTTAAATAAAGTAATCACAGTATTGTCGTTCAAGTTAACTGAAATACATCTCGCATAGACCTTTTGAAATATCCACACAATCGGCAATCCTAAATTGGCTTTTTTATCAAGATGTTTAATGGAGTACCTGTACGTGCAATATATCATACTGCTTCTGTTGAATCTGTTAAATGACAAATGCTGATAAAGTTCTTAGAAATATCGATAAAGATGTACCTTTTGATGAGCATCGTCTTACCATAAGCATACCAGTTATGTGTTAATACTTAAACATTATATTGAATTAATAATGAAACACTTACCGCCGTAGAGTTTTACCATCGAGCAGCCCCGACATGTGGCTGGACTTTCAAAAGCGGAACCTGAAGTAATGAATTTCATAGCTGGTATTTTTGCACAAATATTTTTGTTTATTTTCTATTTGTCTAAATTTAAAAGCTTTTGTGAAGTGTCGGGGTATTTAAAACAATAGAAAAAACGCTTGGTATTTACAAATTTATTACGATAAATATATTGTTAACGCTTGCTATTGTTATTATCACTGGTCTTATAAGATTGGTGGTTTCGACAAATAAATAACCTATGGACAGATTGATTACAAAAAACCCGAAAGTTGTTCTCTCACCATTGAGAATTCCGATTACACGTAGTATTCATTTGCCGTTAAATGATAGACAATTACTTTTTTCTAAACCTACAGTCAAATTATGTTTACTTCGAACATCTTTCATTGGAGGTACAATGCGGCTGGGTTCTAGTTTGCAGCGTAATCAAGCTCCGTGTAATCGGTATCCTACAATAAATAAGTGCAACTCCAGGAAGTGTTTATGTTGCAAGTGTTTAAATATGTCCTCTTTTATTCTTTCATTTGTTAATAACCGCACATTTTCAGTTAATATTAAATCCGATGTCTCATGAAATTCTATGCATGTGGTTTATGTTATTACTTGAAATGTACCCTGTTGTGGTGCGCAATACGTTGGGCAGACTGGTAGATCACTTAAAACACGTTTTAGGGAACTTTTTTTAAATTAAAAATAACAATAAATTTTATAACTTCATTTACCAGCACTTTAATAAAACGGGTCATAGCGTAACACATATTTCATTTCAACCTGTGGAGCAACTTATGTTTAATAATAGTACTTCAAATCAGTGCCAACTGAAAGCAAGGTGCATGTCAGAATTTGAATGGATTAAACGTTTGCAATCAGCTTATATTCTAAATGTTGGAACAATTTCTAAAAATAAATCGATTCATTCATTTTCTCTGTTAAGTAAACGTCTAAGAAATAAACGTTCAAATGGCATTAGGAAAAATGGTAACTTAAGGCGTAAATTTAAACGTCTGCTTTCTTTAAATGACTGCTACACATTATTACAAAATGGGGGTAAACATAAATTACTAAGTGCACTTTGCTTTATTTCTGTTTCTTCGTTGGCGCATATTGAAAAGGAATGTAAACTTATTTTACTTCAATCTGAACCTCTATATGAATGTGCTTGTATTATTGAATCTTTCACTGACTACTATCTTAAACCTTTCATTGAAAATGTACTTAACAAAACTAGAAATCGTATCAAAGTTGAGTTTTGTAACAAAGGTCTTGATTTAATTGACCTTCCTAAAATATTCAATGATAAAAATGTACGTCGGTTGATTCCCCCTTATTTCCGCAATACTGAATCACCACTTATTTGCTACAAATATAGTAAACCTGTAAGAAGTATCGTTTTTAATTATAATTCTATTTCCACAGATATAAATGTAATAAGAAATTTTCCTACATTATGTGACTGTTCTAGTTCTAAATATATATATGGTCCAGTTGGACATGTTATTACTGGGGACCTTAATTTCATTCAAAATAAAACCTTAGAAATTTACTACGCAGAGGCCCTAAGTACAGACTGCCTATTCCTGTTGATTTTGATGACTGCATTAAGAATATCGTAACATCCTTACAGGATTATTGCACTTAATGGTGCAGGAAGGAAAATGCTGAAATTACTGCACTCAATGATTGGAAAACAAAAATATTTAGTATGGCCATGAATAAAATATGTTTTTTTGATACAAATCAGTTGGCCCTACCACATTCACCTAAATTTAATAAACAAAATCTCTGTAAATTGCTTGAAGACTTAAAATCTAAATTCGTCTTAGTTCCGTTGATAAGGCTGCTAATAATGTTATAATAATATGACGAGTGTTTTATGTTCAAACTATTTCACAAGAACTGTCACAAACTACATCATATTGTGAGTACAATAAGCAACCTAATGAAATTATTACCGACCATATTGCCCAATGCATAAAATTAAATGTAATAGTCAATATTACTGACAAGAAATTGCGATCACTTTACTGGATACCTTAATTACATAAGACGCCATATAAAAGTCGTTTTATCGCTAATTCAGTGTCTTGTACCACCAAACAATTATCAGTGTATCTTACATCTGCATTGAGTGCTTTTAGATATCATATAGCTAACTTTTGTAATTAAGTTTATGAAAATAGTAATATTAACCTATTTTGGTCAATAAAAAACACCTTAGAAGTTATTGATAAAATTGAAAATAAAAAATATAAGATGTCACAGGTAAGTACTTATGATTTTTCTACACTATAAACAACGCTTCCTCACGCTTTAATAAAATCCAAACTTGTTTCTTTGATTGAAAAAACGTTTGCTAGAGAGTAGTGTTTGTATCTAGCTTTAAACACTAAAACAGCTTTTTTACTAATCAGATATTAGATAATTACATCATTTGGACCGGTCTTGACTTTTGTGCAGCACTTACTTTTCTTCTGGATAACTTGTTTGTTGAATTTAATGGTAAAATATTTAAACAAATTATTGGCGTTCCTATGGGTACTAATTGTGCACCACTTATAGCTGACCTTTTTTATATTGTTATGAAAGCGAATTTATGTTAGAATTATCTAAAACTAAGCAAGTAGATTTGACTAATTGTTTTAACCTTACTAGTAGGTACATTGATGACATACTTAATTTAGATAATCCATTATTTGAACAATATATTCACAAAATCTACCCAAAAGAACTAGTCTTAAATAGATCGTGTATATCCAATACAGACGTTGCGTATTTAGACTTTCATTTAACTATTAATAATAATTTGATCAAAACTAGTTTATACGACACACGGGACGATTTTAACTTTGAAATTGTAAATTTCCGTTCCTAGATGGCAACATCCCTAAAGGACCTACCTATGGTATTTACATTTCGCAGTTGGTACGTTATGCCAGAGCATGTTCATGTATTAAATATTTTAATGATCGTAATCTAATATTAACAAAAAAAAATGCTAAAACAAGGCTTTTTGTATCATAACCTAAGAAGTAAATTTGCTAAATTTTACTCTAAGTATGGTGATTTAATTTCAGAATATAATGTTTCTTTAAAATGGCATATAAATAATGGAATCTCCCATCCATCATTTTACGGAGATGTTGTTAAGCGTGTCCGCAAATTAAAGTATGTTAAACCAAATGTTCTTATTAAATTTTTCAATTTAATTAACTTGTTTTTATCAAAAGGATAGGATGCTTATGTACTTAAAAACACGTGTTTGATGGTTTTCGATTCACTATATCTTTCTTCTCTTAAAATTTGGAATCATTAGTGATATTATAGGCATTTTTCACTGTTGAACAAAATTGTGTCTTTGTGTCGTATGCACAAATCTGCACGAAAACTACATTGGACTCAACTCGTACATCAAATCATTTCTGTCGTCAGTTGTCAAAACACCTATATACTGTTTGATTCCAATAATGTCGCTTTAATGGAATTACTTTTTTTATATTTGATTCTTAATATTTAATCAACTAAACTTGTTTTATTAGTAGTACAATTTTGCAGTAGCCCTCCCACCCCCCCCCCCCCAATTAATAGTTTTATTATTACTTTACAGTATTGTCCCTGGATTTTTTTTACGTCATTGTGTCTTCGCCTGTCAATTACGTCATAACTCTTTCTCTGTTTCTGGGTACATGGATTTTTGACGTCATACGATCACATTTTCAGTTGTAAGCTACATGCATAGGTCATTGGGTTTATAACGTTCAATTTTATTTATATTTTCTGTCTGATAGGCGTTTCTTTTTTTATTTAATTATTATTAATTTAATTTTTAGCAGTCACATAAACAACCAAGCAATGTAATATGGAATTTTTACACCCATTATTGCTGCTTCTTCCTGTATTTGCTCGATGATTATCTGAAATATTAGCTTAATGACGCTATATTCTTAAATCTTTTTGTCTAAAGAAGGAATGTAGTTGACACTTGTTTGTAGTTTCATTTTATCGTTCGTCAAAAAGTTGTAACTCTGTTGCTCTGGTATCTTCAATACCATTGAGTAATTAAATTGTAATTAAATTAATGCGTTTTAATTCCCTTTTATTATCGTTTGATTTGAGTTACAATGCTATGACGTTAAATTTTATTTACAATTAAATGTATTATGAATATTGCTGGGCCAAGTGTGAGGTTAAGCGCTCTATAACCGGTTTGAACCCCCAATGCTTTGCATTGACCGTTCCAAGGCGGTGACCCCAGCTTTATTCATATTTTGTGTTTATGTTGGTTTGTATTGTGCTGAATTGTGCTGTTTTGTACTGTTTTGGCAATCGGTCACTTGCCTTAAATAAAGGAACAACTAATTGTTTTTAATGAGAATTCAATACTGCTCCAGCAGCTGGAGTTTCACTTCTTTATATTATAATGCATTTTGCAGTTCTTCATATCCGTTCACAGTGTGGTTCTTTCGTTTTTTTACCTAACAAATCCATTCACAGAATGTTCACATTGACCAAAGTAAGAAGTCTAAACAAGTATATGTCATATTCACAACATGACCTAACTTTCATTGCAGAGAAATATATGTAAGTATACTTTTTATAAATAGTTGTCAGTCGAAATAGTAATATGCATAAAATAAAACTGACATGAGTTTTTCGTAAAATGTGTAAATATATATTACTTTTTAGCGATAAAATATGCACACAAAAAATCCGAAAATCCGAATGACCAGCGCATGGAAGTTCTACGTTTTCGATCAATTCCGGAATTATGATGTTTCTATTTAACAATAAAACCCCATAAATGATTTTTGAACATCATGTAAGGCTTTAAACTTACTTGCACTGAACTTGTCCGAACAGCCGCTATCCGTCACACTGTCGCAGCTGTAACACTTGAAGGCTGCATCCACTTTGGACACTGAAACAACCAAAGGAAAGTTAATGTTATCTGTAATCTGTGAAATATGTACACAAGATCATACTGACTGTTTTCATAGATAAACTTGTGATATATGTGAATATGTAATTATTTAAATAAATATACATAAACGTTGTTACAAAAGTAACTCGCACTTACTGTTACCAGTTCAGTAACCGATTAGCAATTAATTTAAACGTGTATGTTTAAAATATGAACGGTTTTACATAAATAACACTCGAAACCGAAACAACCCCTTTTTGATTGCAAACAATATGTTAATCGTTGAACAAAAGATGACTTTATAATAAAAACATTTAACGTGAATGCAATGCATTCCGAGTTTAAAGCGATGCTGCAACACTCATAAAATATATGCTAATATGTGTCTATTTAATCAATGGAATATTATTAAACGATGTTCCTGCAAATCAGCATTATTTTCTTAATATATTTTGATATAATTGTACAATGTACTTAGAAAGCAACTTAAATAGAACTGATGTATTAATTTTTCTTACCACTGATTAAAACGGCAAGCACAGATGCCAAGACGAATGTATTCGTTCCAACCATGTCTCTTCGTCGATACAAGTCAGGCAAATCACAACCTACTGTTAACGAACCCGGTTTAAAAAGCAGTATTTCTTTATGCCGCATGCGTACATACTTTAGTGCGCATGCGTAAAAGTACTAAAACATGATTAACAGTGCTTACAAAACACAAGATTGTAACCAAGCACTGCATGAGCCATGTAAACAAGTTTCGAGTTTAGTTTTAGCCTAAACGCGTCGTTGCTCTTATCGTGACACGTCGGGATTAACGTGGTTTAAGTTGTACTGTACCGTTCATACATTTTTGTGTCGTTTGGTATGGTCCACATTTTTCATTTCAAAACAGTTCAACATCAAATAATAAAATAAACAGCGGTATGTTTATATTTATTCCATGCAGATAACGACGCTTAATATAATATAATATTATATTAAGCGTCGTTATCTGCATGGAAAAAATATAAACATACCGCTGTTTATTTTATTATTATATAATATGAAATGTATATGTTTCAGTGGCACAAGTATTCTGCTCTGCACATACCTATTGTACTTTAAATAAGGACTTTAATGCATGAGTACATGTAATATATTTGCACGTAGACCATTTGCATCGAGTAGTTAAGATTGCTACATTATTTGAGCAGTTTAGTTCTCTAACGACCAAAATCTGGATACATTCACTAATCAATCCTTTTTCCGTCGACAGTATACAAACGTGTGTGATGTGTTCAACCGTAGGGAAGTATCCGTTCCTTGCAAAGCTTATGTTAGAGGAAGTGATATGGTTGCGCTAATAAAATGTTATTTAAATAGCAAACATGTCATGCTATAAGCACACATTATTGTTTCACTTAAACAAAATATAACTAAAAATATACAAATATCGCTAACTAAAAATATACAAATATCGCTAGTTAGATAACAAATAATAATCATTAAAATATATTGAATATCATACTTTTTCAACGAGTTAAAGCAACATAACGAAATTTGTTGATATGTATGATCACGAAATGCAGGTATTAAAACACATGATGCTCCTGTTATTGGTGTGCATATTTAAACCATTTAAACTAAAATCAAAGCGTTTTGATAGATAATTGAGTTGTATATTCACAATGTTATATAGCCTCGTGTTGGGTATTTTCGACGGTGGAAGGCTTGTATTGATCATTTCTAAAAAATGCAAAATATACATAGAATTAATGTTTGTAATTCCAAACATATATACTATATAACCTAGTCATGATTGCAAAAGTACCAATATATAAAATATATTTAATATAGCTATTAAGGATTGTTAATTTTTTAACAAATGTTAGTCACTCAATGCGCATGCTATACACATCATGTAGGTTACTTTCGACGGTGACATTCAACTCTATTATACAGCACACAACTTCAAATTTAATAGAACACTTTAGTAATATATTTTCAACTGGAATATCGCTTGTATTTGATAAAATGTGTAGTGTATATTTCATAGCATCCGTGTTCATATTGCTCTAAAATGATCTTATTAACATTCTAAGGTGCATACTCGATAGAAGATTGCATCTATCAAACCAATAACAACGGCTGTTCGAAAATGTCAAGTACACTTATTTATCAAATCTTTACCATCGTGTCGTATCGTGTTTAAGTTAAATATGAACAAAAATTAAATTGTTTTGCATGGTTTGGTGGCTTGCTCCACTTCGAGCATTAGAATGCTTCCGAGTCACAAGTCGCCGTAAGGGCCACAGACTGTTCCGATTTATGACGAAGGATAAAAAAACTTGCTATTTTACAGTCATGGAGTTTAAGTATTTTTAAGTTTCATTAAATTCGCTCATTAAGTCGCTTGAGTCAATAAGTTCGTTCCACAACTTTGAACACTTTATTCTTTTGCCATAAAAGCTACGTTCAAGAGCATTCAAACAAGAATGTGTGAATAATTTTGCGTAAAATTGAGTCTTGCATATCTATTCTTTTTGGTGATTACCACCCAAGTACTTTAACATCACAAACTGAGTTGTGTAAATAAATAGATACAACGCTTAATCATTGTAGACAGTATATCGATAGGAATAATATAATATAGATAAGACATGGGACGTATTAATTTCTTCTTTATGATACTTAATGCTACTTAAAAAAAGGTCTGATAAATTGGCTGTACAGAACGTCTTATTTTCTAACTATTACTTAAAAGGGGTACATGCACTTAATCGATATAACATTTTTAATAAGATTATCTACCGATAAGAATATATTTAAAGATTTTTATACTTATGGTTTCTATCAACGCTAAGTCAAACCTTGGTTTTAACATTATTGCTAAAGCTAGGCACAGTAGAGACGACTACCTCTACCCATCCCGCCTGGGCCGCTTTTCGTAATATAAAGGAACGTAATTTACTAACATTGATATAAATATTTGCATCTGATGTTTCGCCGATTTCCTTTTTGATTATGGACGTATTAAGTATGTTACTTAAGGACTAACTCACATATTTACTTATTTTAGATCGAAACTTTTGAAACAAAACTTTTATATTTAGAATGGTCAGAAATCATTATAACATCAAGAAAATAAAAGTTGTATTGTTATTCAGTCCTTCAAAGGATTTGGACCCGGGACCTTCGAAAGCATAAACGAAATCGCTGCCACTAGACGAGTCAAACTTGATAACCAAAAAGCAGTAATACGCTTAATTTTGCAATCGGTGCGATAAAATATACCCCACCCTTAGGTACGGGCAGTGTTAACCTTCTTCATTATCTTCCAAGTGCCCGTGTCAGGATGGCACTTTCAATAATGTTAAGAACACAGTTTCACGGTTTCAAAATCTTGTTTTAATAATTATTTATATTATTCTATATGCATCAGTTCTCAAATAAACAAAATATCATTGAACAGTATTACAAGTTTAAAAATGCCGATAAACATTCATCTTTAAGCTCTCTGGAGTTTCTAACGAAGCGCTCATTTAAGCGGACAAAATAACGCTTACCATCTTTGGAATGGTGAATGACGCCAAGTTATAGTAATCTAAATTTAAATGAAGAAATCAATAGATTTTACATGAACTTTCAAAAAGTGATCTGAACTTTAATTGACAGATAGATGCCAAAAGTTGTTTATCGGCGCTATTTATTCCCGTCGCTAAGCACTTAGGATTTAGGATTATGCGTGATTCTGCGCACTAATGTCTTAGGAATTTGGCTAAGCCAATCAAAATGACTTAGGATTGCGACAACCAATCAAATGCATTTAGGAATCCTGAAGCCTAAACAAAGTTCTCTAGCGGCAAAACATTCAACAATAATATTATATTTTAACTAACAAAAGAACATTTTAGGAGCAAATATAGGTGCGCAAAAGATTCTATATCTAAAAATACACAAATACGCTTCTCTCTGACCTAAACGAACATGCAGTTATGACAGAAAAGAAATATTGCGGTACAATATATCCGAAATATTTCAACAGCTGAAAAGTACTTTTTAGGAATGGCGAATTTGCACAAATAACAACATATATGAACATTTAATGACTATAAAATAGTGTCTTAAAGTAACACATAGCCGTTTTATTATAATTTTACACTGTTTAGTCACTTAGAAATGAATATAACCAATAGAATAATTGCAAGATGACGGTTGGACTAGCTTCCTTTAAGTTCGGACAATGACAGTAAGTTTTGGAATTCAAGTTCTGTTTATAATAATTAGACAAAAAATATTTAAATGATTACTCTATCAGTTAATATAACAATTAAACACTTCAAGCATAAACTTGTGTTTGGGATAGGGTAATGGTTGAGTAAATGATAATATTAACAATAGCAGTTTGTTTACATTATGAAATAACAGATAATAAACACGTTAATGAATGCCCCAGGGCTTTACATTATTAAGACGATAGTGTTCGATGATCATGAATAAACAAACAATTATTTTTTCATTCCTTAGTCAGGAATGTGATTTCGTGTGTTTTCATGTTATGTACACATTCATTTCCGAATTTATGATAACTTTTTATTAAATTGTCCGTTATCTAAACTGCGAGCAAGCCCGTTTAAAAGATATTCGCTTGTCACCTACTGTTGATTTGTTTTATCTTGAGACCGCCATGTCTCAAGTGCTTGAGAATATTCAAAGTTCTATTTTGGTATCATTGATATCATGTGTCACCCATATGTCTTTGATATCGAACATTAAATGGCAACATTGGAATTCTCGCATCAAATTTTAAGTGGAGTGATCACTTTTTAGAGATATGCTCTTAACCTATAACACTAAAAATAAGATCTAGAGTGGTCGATACAGACTCAAATACTGAAAAGACGAAGACCGATCAGTTTGGGTTTAATTTCAGTAGCTATGCCAATTGATGTAAAATGAACTGATCGTTGTTGATTTTTATTTGCATTATAATAATAAAAGTAGTGCTATTGCTCAAACGGGTTGTCTCAAAGATCCGCTATTTAAAAATATATTTACGCGGGTAAAATTGTGTGCTGATCGTTTTTTTAAAGAACGAGATAAATTAACTGGGCCGTTTTGTCCTGTACTACCCTGACGCGCAATCACACTTCCATAGTATCATTTCGCGGTTCAATTAGTTCAACTTACTAGTACTTCTGAATAATTTTATGTATTTTTTTCGGCGTAGCTGTTTAACGTCACTTTTGACCTTAGATGACCTTCATTCATGATAGGTCCGGAATGAATAAACCCGAATTGTACATTGGTTAATAATACAAAAATCACCGTAAACATTGTTATTCTGGTTTGCAGACTAAAACATTGGATGCATACAGTTTCATGCGAACTGACATATCAATATATTGTAAATTACATATAAATTACAATAAATTAAAAACTGTCATGATACAAAACATCCTCTAAACATTACATCGAAACGTTCCTCCTTATTTTCTACGTTAGCGTTACCGATCGCCGAAATCGCCATTGGCGATTACAATTTCTAGGAGGCGATTATAAATAAGATTTTCATGAAATTGGCGATTGAAAAAAAGACCCTATGCTTTACAAATGCACACTCTAAATGCCTGTTTTCAGGCCGTATAAATCGCCAGAAACATCGCTAAGATTACACAGATAACACCCTTACCGGAAATGCCCCAGGGGATAATGACGACCGCCAAGGTCGATAATCCACATGGCAAATGTCTTAATTCGCCACGCTTTACACTGCCACCAGACTCCGAACATTTGGGTTACTTGGTGATTTATGTGATAATTGAATCACTGAAGCGTGCCGTGTAATGACCTATGCTATAGATGTTACGATTCAACGTTATCGAATCGACCAGTACGGAATCGTCCTTTAATCAGATGGGCGAAGTTATGGCATTGACATAGCCACTATAAACTAATATCCCAAGAAACAACGATTTTGAATGGCTAAAAAGTAGATAAGAGTAACTTCCCTTACGGTCGCTATGCGACTTCACTTCTTTATATTGAAAGACCGATTTAGAAAGTGAGTTGCAGATTCCGGGAAAAATGGATGCTGCGAGCGAAAAAGGAAAGTCGAAGCAACAGAAATTAACACAATTCTTTGGAAAAGAAACTGGACATAATAATGTAAACTCAGGAAATAACCGAATGTTAGGTTCGCGATCGGAGGACGTCTAAAATAGTGCAGACGTGAATGCAGAATCGGAAACGTCTACCTGTCAAGTCTCACGGTTTCGTTGTGAGTCTCACGGTTTTTGACATGCAATAACGGTCTCATGCTGACTAAGTAATTTCTCACGCATATCTTCAAAAACAAAAAAAAATGAAAAAAATGTAATGTTTGGATTTTATAAAATGTCGTATAATTACTACCGAGACGGACGGGCTGTTTTAGTGGTTTCAAATCTACATACCACATGTACCGAAACCGTTTAACGGTGTCATGTATATTATCACTACGCCACTGGTGTCTATGTAAAAAAAAATCGGCTGCAAAATGTCAGCAAGTGACTCACCAGCATGAAACATTTTCAATCAAAAAGGGCTTATTTCAGACAAAAATAGTCTTATTTTTTCTCAGGAAATAGCCTTAAAACGCACCACAGACGATCTAGGATCCAAAAAATTTCAGGGGGTGGGGGTATGCCCCCGAAGCCCCCTAGATTTGGTGACTGAGTTTTTTTCCTTAGCGCCAACCTAGAGTTTACGAAGCAGAATAGCATTAATCACATGTTTGTACAATTAAAAGAATCTATTGTGTACATGCCGTAGCGGCCACACTAGACACTACAAAAACAGGCTAGATTGCACTTTAGCGGTACGCAGTTATTTACCACTATCGACAAAGCGGGGGTTTAGGGGCGGTAGCCCGCAATACTAAGAAAATATATAGGTGCTGGAAATTTATCTGTCTTCGATAAATTGTAATCTACATTTGCGTTTATTAGTGTGAATATGTTTCTTTGTACTTTGTTTTGTTCATTTTTTATATAAAGTTCTGTTTTTTCTGCAAAAATTTCATATCAATATGATGCTTGCAATATTGAGTATTTTATGTTTACATTCTACTAACATATGTACACATTATAACACATTATCTTTTATTGCATTCCAACATTATGTTCATAGTTATTCAGTGGTGAATATGTTGTCTTTTTCTATTGAAACTAATGTATTACTCGTTCAATTATGAAAACCTAGTCATTACAATACTTACGGACAATAAAACATAAAATTTCACCTCTTCTTGTTCTTCATTTTATTTGTTAATACATTAAAATATATTATCTTATTATCACTCACTACCTTCATTAAAATACATGATCGCTTCATTCCATCTCCTTTCACTGGTCGCAAACATTACAACATCAACGCCGTATATCTTTTTAAAGATATTTCTTGTTATGGATAATGAACTTAATGAATAAAAAATGAAGATAGTAGTCGCTCTCCATATTATGTCATGTTCTTTCCTATTCAACTTTTAATAAATAAAATTGTGTTCATGCTGTTCAACATCTTTCAGATTTCGTGTTTTTTATGCTACACCCAACCCGTACTTATCTGAACTTTGACCCAGACACCCTATCCGAACACATTTTTCGACCAGATTGAGCCTGATGAATAGATGCTTACTGCACCAGTCATATGTCATAATATACAATTCAATGTGAAAGCGGCAACTTTAAGCGAAATTAAATGCATCATTTTGCACATAGAAACCCCCATAACCTTACCTTTTGTTAAAGGCCATTCTAAGCAGAATCGATTTATGCAATAAAAAAGATATGTCATGTTCAAACCAAGAAAGTACTTGACACAAATCAAAATCGACTGATTTTACAACTTTTTTCCCGGCCGTTTCTTTGTGTAATGTAACCATTTTCAGTGCAATGCTTAACTATAGTCTCTAAGATCCTATTTCAGGGATCAGTTGTGAACACCTATTCATGCCCTACCAGAGGCTACCACTATCTCCAAAGGATAAAACCCGAACAATAGTTTTAAGTGTAAAACATGCCTTCGAGTTAACTATGATTTTTTAGAGAGCACAGCCACATGATTATTTACTATACTGTAACCTCATACGAGTTCCTTTGTTTTATCTTAAATTGAATTGAATTTTCGTATAACGTGTATTGTTTCAAACAATGTTTCATATTCAGACAAATATTTACAGTTGATTGTGACTTTAAATTTCAAAACTTACCCTATCTATTTTACTTACAGTATCTTACCACTTTAAGTGCTTTGAGTCCTTTTCACACTAAAATGTAGGTGAACATCAGTATTTCGACAAAGAAGAGTGTTGATTTTTGCTCAACCAACATTAGTGATATAAATATATCCACCAAAGCGGGGGAACATATTTATCTCTTAATTTAATCTGAAATTTTATTGTAATTATATTTAAATCATGCTACTGTTTCAGTCCTTAACACTATTAACATGTTTTTTAAATACCGTAACATTTTCGATGTTATATAGTAAATGTTATATATTAGCTTATGGGGGTTGATGAGGAATGATCATAATGCAAGAGTAAATATGTGTTGTAAAAATAAAATATCGTTTGCTGAATGAAGCGGTTTGAACAAAAAACAGCAAGCACGCTAGTTATGCAAAATATTTTTGTTCCAATCATGTTTCAAGCGAATGACAAACGCTGGTCTTGTATTCGGTGTACATAGTTTGATGCGCATGCGTATCAATTCTCTTCAACTACTTGCAAATAGCAAAACAAAACACTGTAACATAGCACTAGATGACAAATGAAAACGTATGGTTATGGACGTAGGCGGAGATTAATGTGGTTAAAGCTGTTTATTTGTAAAGTTGTCGTTTGGTATTTTAACAATAATCGTTTGAAACAATGAACTATGAAAACTATGAAACTAAGAAAAATTGGTCTCACTATTTTTTCTGTTCCTGGTCGCAATTTGTTAAAGGGGCCTTTTCAAAGATTTTGACATGTTTTGACATTTAAAGCTCTCAATTGATAAATGTAAACACTGGATTTAAAAAGCTCCAATAAAAAAAATCAAGAATAATATATATATATATTTTATATCTTACCACTTTAAGTGCTTTGAGTCCTTTACACACTAAAATGTAGGTGAACATCAGTATTTCGACAAAGAAGAGTGTTGATTTTTGTTCAACCAACATTAGTGATATAAATATATCAACCAAAGCGGGGGAACATTGCAGCGAGCCACTGACCCCTGGAGTCCTGGAATAAAATGTCTACCACTTAAACCACTCGATCATCCTTCCTCATACAATGTCGGATGTATTTCATACTTTATATAAGAAATTCTCGTAGTTTCACAAAATATAACGACAACAACAGAACTCTCAAAATTATTCAATCGTTTCGCGTTGCAACGCCTTATAATTTTCAGGTTTTTAATTCGTCAAAAGATGCATATAATGGCTATTTTAGAGCATGGCCAATGTTCAGTATTACTGTTTTCTCACAAAAATCATAACTACAACGAAAATTTTGCGAATCTGGAACAACCTTTTTACAAATTTGTCAATTTACTAAAATGTGAAAAGGCCCCTTTAAGAATACTCTCAGCATTATTGTATTTAAATATCCTGATAAAAAGAACTCAATCACAAAAATAGGTTTTATTTATTCCAATATAATACATAAATCGGTTTCTTTACGTTTGTATATTATGTGTGTCATTTTATGTTTTACACAATGAAAGAAGTATGCTTGCGGAACGTGTGTGAAGTTAGCCTATTTAGTACGTAGGCTGAAATATACATCCTATTTAGCCTATTTAACCTATTTTACAGCACTTTCAGCCTATTTAGCATATTTAGAAAGTTTTGTACAAAGGATAAAAAATACATCCTATTTAGCCTATTTAACACCCTATTTAGCCTATTAAGCAAGTTAAGTACATACGTAGACATATACATCCTTTTAAGAATATTTAGCCTATTCAACATCCTATTAGCCTATTTATCGTATTTAACATACTTTTCAGCCTATTTAGAAAGTTTAGTACAAATATTAAAGCATACATCCTATTTAGCCTATTTAGTCTATTTGACAGCCTTTTAAATAGGATCGGAGCCAGGTGCAACTGTGAATGGGTATGCCTCTTTAAGGGCCCCTTTCGGACGAACAAGAGTTATCCCCCGGAAAAGACCTAGTGCACGCTGACCAGCCGGCGACTGCCTATCGGGCTGAACTAGTTTCGGCCGGGACTTTTAATTACGGTCGGCCCCGTGCATGCAGCCTATTTAGCCTATTTCTCGTATGCGTCATTTCCCAGTGAGCGGGTATGCCCCTTTAAGGGCCCATTCGGACGAACAAGAGTTATCCCCCGGAAAAGACCTAGTGCACGCTGATCAGCCGTCAACTGCCTGTCGGGCTGACCTAGTTTCGGCCTGGACTTTTAATTACGGTCGGCCCCGTGCATACAGCCTATTTAGCCTATTTCTCGTATGCGTCATTTTAATTAGGGTCGGAGTCAGGTGCAGCCTATTTAGCGTTCCTTTTGTAGGTGTAGTGTAACCATTACTCACCCATACGTTGATGCGTGGCGTTCTGGCTCTCATACGCGCATGCGTGGCGTTCTGGCTCCCGGATTCTGGTTGGCGTTCTGGCTCCCTGATTCTTGTTTACTATTATTTCTTCGCGCATGTATGCTGGCTCTCGGATTTTGTTACTGTTGTTTTTGCGTTGCTATTGCTGAGTTCTTGACAAAATTAGGTGTAGTTTATGATGTGCAATTGGATATATATATCTAACTTAATTCAAAAAGACCAATCAAACAAAATATATGTGCACCATCGTGCACACTGTCACGCCTTTAGACATGTATGTTTCAGCATTCAATGTGATAATTAGTGATGATCCTGTTCAGATATTTGGTTGTTATGTTACATCTCAAAGAATCAGGGATACGAATGATTTTTCGGTAATAAATTAGACTATCGCACGGTGTAATGAATTAATTCCAACCAGGCGAAAGTCTGTTACGACGCTCTGTCGACAAAATTGACAGTAAATAATACTGTTGACGCTTAATTATATAACTTTACTTAAATGACAGACGACACTCTAGACATAATATAGCAACGTCTGCACGCCCAAAATGTTATCTGCTTTGTGGCATTTTTATCAGCGAAATCATGTGCAGTTTTAAATGTGTGACGGGTGTATAATGTATTTTGGATTCACGTATCGATGCAATGCAAAATACTAAATTGTGTTTATTTAACGAATCTACTATCTAAATGGATAGTCATTTTGGATGAGCTCATTTTAAGCTTAAAACCTTGGTAACCGTCCGACCGGAATTCATGTCCGTTTGAGCTAGTGTAGGGGGACAGTAACACGTGTTTTGTAAACATGCATATTATGTCATTATCTTAATATGTCATGTCATATTATATCATCTTAAAAATTGCTTATAAATGTTAAAAGGTACAAACAAATTGTATCCAGACAAACGGCACCCGGCAAATCGGCTCGCTGCGTTTTTGGCATTCCCGGACAATGGGCTACTCTTAAATTTGTCCACTGAGATAGCGGTATTTTTATTTTTAGTTTTTGTCTTCCGCTATTTTTTATTTCGCTTTTGTTTGTGTTTTTATGTTGTTGTATAGTGTGCGCGTTTTTACGAAATGGTGTACATTTTCATTTGTTTTTTATTAGTTTAACGTGTATCTCGCACGTAAGAAACTGTCATTTGTTAAATAACAATAACTGTCAAACCATTTGGGAGATAGTTTTTTTATTTTCATTTTTATAATGTTCATTTTGGCTCATAAATTTAAATAATACTTTTACGAATTTATATGAATAAAATCCGTGGTACATTTTATTTCGTCATTTATATGTTCGTGAGTGTTGTTTATTATATGAGTATTTTCTTTAAGAGAGGTATGAAATTGCTCAACCAGACTCGAGTTGAACACAATTTGAGACTTTTCTACGTATTCTGGTAGTTTTTCTTAGTTTTAGCTTTGCCAATACTATTCCATTTTATCTAATACAACTATGCATGTATTGTCTGACAATTCGTTTCAAATGAACATGGTCAGTCCGCCGCTGTAGCGCTCTTTTTTGACTCCGAAACGCTTATTGCCAGGTTAATGAAAACTGGTGTATCCATCAATGATGACGTGTATCTGCCGTTTGCTGTTAGTCCAGGTTTCAGATAATAAAATAAGGACACGTTAGGTCATAGTTTTTAACATAACATAAGTCAACATCATCGATGTTCCGCACGAGTCCATTAGCATTCCACGTTACCGGTAATATACGTAACGTCCCCTCTTTGTCCTATTTAGTAACTTCATTTAACTTGCTGCTTGCGTTTTCACAAGATAGTAGATTTGCGCCGGCACTCTTCACATGCTCTCTTTTCTCTGTAAAACAAAGACCTATAGATAACATGTTATCTATAGGTCTTTGTGTAAAATAATGCGCTTTTCTTCCGTCTTTGTTGGAGCACTGCTTTAGTTTGTTGTATACCAACGCCTATACCGGCTGATTTTAATTCAACGGTTTTGGTAATGGCGGTTATCCGAACTAGCTCCCGTTGTTGATTATAGCGGAATTTCATCACAATTGGTCGGTTTTCCATTTGCGGGTTTTCCTAATTGACAATCCCAGAATCGATAAATTGACCGCCGCCATATTGGCTATCACGTGACCCGCTACTGAAAACGGTACTGAAGATTTTGGCAGATTACCGGTACAGCGTAATCATAGTGTACACCCGCTTTATTCAAATAAACAGTACTTAATGAAAAGTTTGCTTTTTTAAGCAGACCTTTCAGTAATGCTTTTGTATAAAATTTAATGAATTCTTTACGAAATAAAATTATTCAATTAAAATTATAAAGTTTATAGAAATATTTAAAGTCTGAAGAAAACGTTGTGATCTTAGCGTAAATATTGTCGAAAATATTAATTAAATAAACTTGAATAGTTCCAATTGTGTTCTGTAGATTTCCTAAACTCAGGTCTTTATTTAATTTTCTTAATTAAGTCTAAATTTACGATAAAGAAAAATAAAAACACGAAAAAATAAGTGATTTTGCTTCGTTTGTAACGGATGATTAATTTCAGTAAGATAAAGGTCTTGAAAAAAACACATAAGCGATAAAAGAGCGAACGAATCCGCTAAATGGTAGGCGATGTCCCAAGTGTGGATTAAAAACGTTACTGGGTATGCCCGTGACACCACATGTGTACATACCGTAATTAAGATAACATATCACTTGTCGCCTTTAAATAACATGTTAAATGACAATCAAGACCATATTCTTGCCAGGGACCTTTACAAAAAGGTCCCTGATCATGCTGAGTTTTATTACTCTTCAATTAATGCAGACAAACCTTATTTCTACTAATTACGTTTTACCTTATCTTAAAAAACACGAACGATTATTTGATTATCTGGTCGATAACAGAGACTATTAAAAACTTCAAAAATATTCGATTAAATCGTTTCGTCTGCTTGTTTTTTGTTCAGGGACATATACAAACACAATCTCTTGCACGACGGTTACATTACATTCACCTTTGTGTTGAGCTAAGAACGGACTACTGATATGAAAGCGTCTCATTCATGTCATGATCATTTTAAGCGTTCATCATTGAGGTTACAGTATACTAAACAATCTCTTGCACGACGGTATCATTGCATTCACTGCTGAAAAAGAAAACCATCTCAAACCATGATATCTTATATCAGTCTTAATTCATTATTATAAAATTGATATGTTGTTTTGATGTTAAGAAACCAACATACATAAATACGTCGAAGCAATGCCTAACGTCACTCAATAAAAATATTTACAATTGTTTACATTTGTGAAGTGCGTGGAATGATTCCATCTGTGTAAATGGGCAATAAAATAGTTCCAAAGAGTTGCATTAAAACTCACAAGTTTTTGCACGATGAATCGTAAATTTAAAAGTCATATTTCTTAATTTAATGCATGCGATCTTAAATATCCACTCAAATATACATTGAATGCGTTTTTCGGTTTTACCTATTTGGTAGACAAAATGGCATGCTGAGCCTTACGCAGAGGTGTATGTGAGAGCAAGAAACGACAACTCTGCGTGGAGATTGATACAAACATATAGGTCACATAACCCCAAACCGGAACTCCTGTTTTTAGGGTTGCAGTCAGTTTGATACTTAGCACACATTGTTCAGTGCATGCTGCATATGATTTGTAAAATACATTGCAAATGGAATGTTTTGGTATCAATTTCAAGGTATGATTGTAAGCAATAAGAAAATAACCGTTTTTGTGCTCTACTTTTTCTGTTAATTGTTCCCGGCTTTGAAAGTAGGTCATACTATTTGAGACCAAAATGGTCGCCTCCACATCTGTTAAAACTGGTTTGCCTATTCTAAGGTAAATATTTTAAGTTACAACACTTAGAATTTAATGACATTTTTTTTTTTAAGAGTATGCATTTATCTTTCCAACGATGTATGATGATATAGTGCTGAAACGCTTGGTCATGGTAAAAATTGATATCGAACTTCAACTTTTGTATATGTAATATAGAAGAAAATTAATTGCGCATGCGTAACCTATATGTCTCTGTGGAGGCGCGCGCGAGTATTCAGGGGCGGGTAATTCGGAAGGTATCGATTTCTGGGATTGTCTATACATGAGTGCTACCAATGGTTATGGTTACATTACACTAAATCATTTTATATCCCTCCGTGGTCCATTCGAAAGTAGTGCCTATTTCTAAAGAGTTCCTTTTCTCATTTCCTGCATCATATGTGTGTTTGCAAATCTGTTTTCCGAGGGTGCCCACCTTTTGGCGAATTTTACATTCTTAGAAGTTGCGAGATCAGATATTTTTGACTGCATTTATTAAAAGAGGACATATTTATCTTTAAAATGATACCGGTTTTGCAAATTTTGATGTATAGGAGATACAAGAAAAATGCTTTGAAAGTTGGCAGTTTTATTATGGGACCCTATGGGAAACGGATTTAGTGTAATATAACCTAATGGCTTCCTCAATGCCGAGTTGTTCAGCTTTAATATATATGTTACAATGTGTTCGCACTTCTCGTGCAGTGTTTCTTAAACTCCGTAAAGCACAAGATTTTCTCGCATACTTCTAGCTTCCAGGTCATTTTCGAAAACACCTGAAAATAGAGAGATATTACTCATTTTTATCGCAATTCCTGTAAGAACAATAACCGATCTCTTTTTTTCAAATCAATGAGCGGATAAGACTATTCGACAAAGTGTTTACTGGCTTAATCATAACATAGCATAACATTTGTTAGGCATAAAACAGCATATTGAAAATGTATAGCCTAATCAATCAATCGCCTCCTCTCAACGATTGTTTTCTCACATTTTATCAGCTGTATTATTGTATTCAAATCGAATATGTATGATGGCGAATGCGCGGTTCGAAAAATGTGATTATCAGGGTGCCGATTGTCACGTGGACAATGTAATCGGGTGCCGATAGTCCAGGTTTACAAATTTACGAAAATCCAATTGTCCGGGTATGCAAACATTGAACACGCAGGAAGCCATTTGTCTGGGTGCCGTCCGTCCAACAATTCAAGCACATACACGCATATGGTCTTCTTTGTTATATTTAAGAGGTATTCTCTGCTAACTAGAACAGAGGCGTATTTAGGTGGGGGCTAGGGAGCTAAAGCCCCCCCCCCCCAGCTGGCTGGCAAGATACGATTTTGTTTTAAAAATTAGCCCCTTACAGTTTCAATCCACTTGTGTATTTCCTGTCATATGCCCCTAATTAAGCCATAAACAGCTGTCAATTTGTGTGATTAGCCCCCTGGAATGTGTACAGACGATCTAACCTTCGCCAGCTAAACTGCAAGCTTCATTGACTGTATGTGATAATCTGCGCTATTTGATTGGCCGAAGGAGATACATTCAACTACTGAAATTCATCGATACATTTTGCTATACATGTAGGTAAATGTTTAAAAATGGCTGCCGCATGGGACTTGTGAAAAACAATATTTCAATTTTTCAATTTGTAGCAATTAAAGAGATTGGACAAACGCCATGGACAATCATCATTAATTTTACTGTAAGTTTCTTTGATGAATTTAAATAGATAAATGTTTACAAATGGCTGCCGCATGGGACTTGTGAAAAACAATATTTCAATTTGTAGCAATTAAAGAGTTTAGACGGCACCCTCAGCAACATACACCAATGACATCAGTGTGTATGCTGGACAACTTGTTTTTTTTTTTGTTACAACATTTCATAAAACTAAATTGAAATAAGGAGTGTTGCTTAAAATGTTATATTTATAATTTGTAAAAAGGTTTATCAATGACTATGCCTTATTTGACAGTTTTTGAACCACAAGACTTAACAAGGTATACATAATATGATTACAACCAAGTTTGATAAATATCCACCTATCCAACAGGATGACCTAGTAGGATATCCAACAAGGTTAAATAGGAGGCCCACCCATCTAACACTGTGTCAGTGTCACACTTGATGTCTGAACTCAAGTTCTTGTTTGTTTTACACGCACTTTTATCATGCAAAATGCTGATTTGATAGCAGAAAATTGCATCATTTCAAGGTGCCATTTAAAAATAAAAATTAGCGACGGAAGGGGAGACCCCTACCGCACCCTCCCCAGTTGAGCCCCCCCCCCCCCTCGGACAAATTTCTGGATACGCCTCTGCAGGTTAAGTTGTTCAGGAAGACAACTTGTTTTTTACAGAACATTCGTGAGTACATCAATAAAATGTTTGAAGTCATTATTAAGTTGTTTAAGTTCAAATTAAACCTGATTTATATTTTCTATTATAAAAATACTTAAATACTTCATACTTAAGTAATCAGGCATTGATGATTTATACACAATCGACAAGTTGTATCATTCAGATCATGAATAAATGTGTCGGCTAAAAAATTTCTTAAAACCTTTCTTTCATAAGTGAATGTTATAATTTCATTAAGGATAACTACTTGTATGATGATTCTATATACAAGTGCCAATTTCACTCACTAAAATCAATGCAGAATTGTGTTCACTTTTTATAAACAGAAAATTCCGATTTATTATTTTAATATATTATTTGAATTGATACTTGAGTTGATAAAAGTAATTATAATTTCAATCATTTTAAAGAAGTGAGCATTTTAAAGTATTTATGTGTAAATTTCTTTAAAACGTAGCATCGTTTTAGTGCTCCGACTAACAATTAAAATCAAGACGTAGCGACGGATCCCAATTAGGATGCACCCTGCTGCTCTTTATGCCGCCTTGTCTTTGTTCTTAGGTTACACATGCCCAATTAATTTCCTTCTTTGTTATATATAGAATTCGCAATCTATGATCTCAAATTTCACCATGACCGAGTGATAAGCCAATATATAACTATACATTATAAAGAAGTGAAACTCCAGCTGCTGGAGCAGTATTGAATTTTCATTAAAAACAATTAGTTGGTCCTTTATTTAAGGCAAGTGACCGATTGCCCAAACAGTACAAAACCATTCTTTACATAAATGGTGACGTCACTACGTTATTGTCACCTCTATACTTAGACGCATCACGCACCACCATTTGGAGGCATTTATGACTACGACACAAAGAAGTCCGCGGATGAATGAAGAATTTGCTTTATAAGTAAACTTTCATGTTATGATTTAAAAGTTAAGTATAATTCTATTCAGTCTTACGGTCTTATCAATTAAAATTTTCGTAAGTTTTCAACAATTTCGCTCTTTATGCATTTTTTTTAACTGTACTTTCACTTTCGGTTGTATAACAACATGTATCATTTATTGACGAAAGTTTGCAATGAAATAGCGTTTTCAAAACCGCTTAAAAAGTTTCAGAAGGTGTATCTGATGCATGTTATGAATAGACACAATGTCATAACTATATTGCCGACTAGTATGGGAACAATTTGGTATTTCAAAAGGCTCCATTTGCATTGCAAGAGAAGGTCAAATTGACTTGTTCAGTTTGTTAAATTTTGACACCCTTATTATATATTTTTTATAAGTGCCTGATAGATTTTTTTCTTTAAATAATTGAGATCAATGAAAATTTTAGTAAAAGCACAGCATTGATGTTCTATGATGGTCATTTTTTAGTGGAATAGTATGTTACAATAAAACAGTTATAACTATTGTATTAATGAATTTAGATTAGGTGTCATCTTTAAATGGGGTAGTAATTCATTATATGAGATTAGCACATTATATAGTTGAAAAATAAATAACACTTTAATGACTTACCATAGTAAAATAAAGTAGCACAGAATATGTTGCAGGTCATAAAATGTAAAACTGAAATTGAAGAAGCTTTACAAATATTTTACACTGACAACACTGTTGGTTTTCCAAAAAAAAAATCTTCCTATCTACCTGCCCTAGTTTTTTGTGGCAAATTTAAATATTATTAATATCATTGAGTTAAATTATTAAAATATCAATATGTTTTGATTACATTAGTTTATTTATATGTTTCACGGCGAAGAAGTCGCTTTGAAGGTCGGCGATGACGTGTTTAGAGCGTTTCATCACTCGTCGTACGACAAAAGTCCGGTCGTTTTATGACGCCATATTTACATGTCAATGGCGTTATAAGTTGAAACGTATACGTCATTTTTAACGTCAATGACGTTATATGGAATTCTGCGAATTACGTTTGTCCGGTCGTTAAATGACGTCATATTGCCGTTTCGGTGATGCTATAATGTAAAAGATTGACGTCATTATTAACGGCAATGACGTCACATGAAAGGTCTGTGACGTGACACGGGTGTTGAGATTAATAGCACTCGTCGAATGACATCAGTCCGGTCGTGACATGCTGGTGGGTTTTTTTTGATGAAGCAGAAGTCGGTTAAAGGCCTCTTCTAAAGAAACAGTTGTTTTAGAATCATTTAGAATTATGTAGTTATAACTTAAATCAAACCAACATGAGCATTTTCATTTCCAGTATCGGCTATTCCAGCAATAGTCCTTCTCAAAATAAACAGGATATGGACTCTTAACAACAAGAAGACAACAAATGTTGAATTTGCTAAATGCAGAATGTAAGAAATGTGGGCGTTGCATGATAATCCAAAAGACAAATCGCGCCGGTCTCCATAGCCTTGGATCTCGTCAACTTTGTTGCTGAGCCTAGCATCCTGCATCTGACGAAGTGTTTGCTGAACCGTTCTGCGTATGTTGTTGAATGCATCTTTGCTGTCTACAGACACATGGTTACTGAGGTAGGCTTTGTGGAGGTGGTGTTTCGTATCCAATATCTGCTGATTGTCCTCGCATTTCTTATCAAACCAGTCCTTGTGTTTACTGGTTTGGGGCCAAAAAATCTCAGTGGTTTTAGTATGCATCGGTATTCAGCTTGACAATGTTCAAGCGTTTCGAGGTCTTCTTCCCTTGCGGATGTCGTTTGGGCTAAATGTGTTTATTGAGATTGGTGATAATAAGGCGGTTATCTGTCCAGCATTCGGCACCTCACATAGACTTAGTAACCCGTACATACTTCCTCTCCTGCTTTCTCACGAAAACATAGTTAATAAGATGACAGTTTTTTGCAAATAGCTGACATGTAGACATAGGGTTGCATGTCGGGACAGTATGATCAAGACCACGGGTCGTGTTGCTAAACTTAGGTTGTGCTCGATAACTTGAGTTAGGATTGATATATCATGTTGAAATTGCGGGCATATGTACAGAGCTCGATCACAACTTAAAATAATTCAATTTAACGAGACCAAATAGTAAATTTCCGGAATAATACTTAATACCCTTTATAAGTTTTCATTAAGTAAATAATCATACTTTCTTTAAAGATTTATTTAAAAAGTCTTTATAAACATACTATAACTAGAAATGTGTCAGCCCTTTGTCGCTAATTTATTATAATATT
>NC_068368.1:30453058-30515558 GCF_020536995.1 Dreissena polymorpha | reverse complement strand
GAGTACTAAGATAACCCGCTTAGTGATTCTCATACCCCATGACCAAGTGTATATTTTGTGTTCATTAGAAGTGCATGTAGTGTATTCATGGTATTAATATGAAAATTATGAACACAAAGTCCCAAATGTCACACACACAAATTATTGATGCATTTAGAACTTGTATCAAAATGAAGGGTGTCATCTACCAAGGTCAAAACGGGCAACGCCTGGGGTTCACAACATTTATATAAACTTATTTAATAAATTAGTTTGTTTAATCTCTGAAACTACTAGTGTCGGATGTTTAAATTGAAGTGTTGAACATCGTATGGTAGCCCGCTACCACTTGTTTTCAAATCATGCACATGAGGTAAAAATTGGCCTCTCCATGAGTGCATTTAACAAGATAACACGACGATTCGACATAATAGGACTATATTTTGACAAGTCAACATCAAATTTAGACAACATTATACGACGGTTTGACATAATTAGACTGTATTGTGACAAGTCAACACCACATATTGACAAAATATGACGACGGTTTGACATAATAAGACATCTTCTAAAGAAGACAGAAAGAAACGTAACAACGTAAGACAGCTATGGCGTTCCATATATTTTCATCTGAGAATACAAGGCTTAGAAGTTTAACTATTTGGAATTTCAGGTTTTGAAGCGGGCCTAAATCATGTCCATATGGCCAAATCTGGCAACATCCCTAGGATCATATGATTTATAAAGACTTGTCTAGTTAATATTGATAAACCAGCAAAAATATTAATCTGTGCAAGCGGAAGAATAAGGGGTCTGATATTAAGTGTGTAACATTATATAGTTTTCATCTTTTAAATTTTGTTCAAATTATGTCCCATTAGTTAAATGTAACTATGGTCCTGGGATCACATGATTTATATGGACTTACAGAGTATAACCTTTAACAAAAAAGTATCCTCTTAAACCGCGAGGGTAATGGGTTTACTGCCTTGTCTGCGACATCGTATGGTGGCCTTCTACTAAGTTTGTACAAAATATACCCCTGTGGTCAAAGTCGACCCTAGGGATAACTTGTTGTTGTTTTTATATGAGTGTATGCAACGTTACAAAATATAAAACATGGTTTAATATTGAAATTAGAAATAATCGTTGTTTCAAAATTTAATCCAAATACAAATCATTATCAGAAAACCAGCAGTTAACACGTGCAGGCATGTATTTATTTCAAATAATTTATATTTATCATTTATCATCGTCATTGATACACTTTATGGTTTCATTGTCGGTGTTGTTACAATTAATTACAAGTATAAAAAATAATATATATTTTTCATCATTTTGTATCAATATTTGGAACCTGTTAAAAAACATCCAATAAAACAATGCACTTTTTATAGTGTGTATTACTTGTTATTTAAACTGACAAATACATTTAGCCTTTCTAAAAATGACAATTGGAATACTTTATTTTACTCCTAAAAAAGTCCGAACAGTGGTCATTTACCTTCAGGATTTTAAAATATGTCGAAATCCCTAAGAAAGGATATTACATCTTGAATATCATGGAATCATTGTTACCAGTTCGATTAATGATTGCCGATTTGATTGAACCACATTTGTAAAATATGCCTCTTTTTACACAAATATAACAATATTTTTATTTAATTTTTAATAAATAATATAAGTCGTTGAGAGATTTAATTTCCTGCAGTTTGACACAATCAAATTGAAGATGGTTATGTTTTTTTTAAAGTCTTGCTTCCTTTAGGGAGTCACCATTAATAATACACATCACATGTGCTATGATCATGACTCGGCAATGCTTTTTATTGACATAACACTTGTTTATTAAACCGCCCTTCTATCGACTAGGAGCTAAATAACGTATGCAAACAATGTTTCTAAAGGGGCAATTGATTTTGAATAAATTTCACATCTCCCAATATAAAAAGAGTACAAAAAATTATCGATTATATGACTTCACTGACCTCTTAACATATATAATTTATTTTGTGTTTGTCTTAAGTTGAGTAAATTGTGTAATTATACTAACATGACGATATTTTAAAGGGGCCTTTTCACGTTTGGGTAAATTGACCAACTTGAAACAAAGTTTTTTCAGATTCGCAAATTTTCGTTTTAGTAATAATATTTGTGAGCAAACAGTAATACTGAACTTTTTCCATGCTCTAAAACAGCCATTATATACATCTCTTGGCGATTTAAAAACCCGAAAATTATAAAGCGTTGCAACGCATAACGAATTATTAATTTGGAGAGTTCTGTTGGCGTCGTTATATTCTGTGAAACTACGAGGATTGCTTATATGAAGTAAAAAAATACATCTGGCATTGTATCCGCAAGGATGGCCGAGTGGGCTAAGCGGTATACTTTTTCTCCAGGACTCGAGGGGTCAGTGGTTCGAGCCCTGTTGAAGGTTACCTTTTGTTTTCTTTTTCTTTTTTAATTTTATTCTTGATTTTTTTTAATGGAGCTTTTTACATCCAATGTTAACATGTATCAATATAAAGCATTTTATTACAAACTTCAAAACATGCCAAAATCTGTGAAAAGGCCCCTTTAACATGGGCTGTCATGTGTGTCAAACGAACAATTGATGAATTCGTAGCTTGTGTCACAATGTTACGCCTGAGCGTAACAACATTAATATAAATTTATGTAGTAAATAACTTAAACATATATGAAACAATTAGGTGCAGATGTTAGATATTAAATGTTTTACATCGTATCGTTGTCCGCTACCAGGTTATTCAAATCATGCATCTGGGTTAAAAAATCCTCCGTTTAAGGGTTGACTTGTTTTCCATACATGAAAACAGCAAAAACGCAAAAAAATCTGAATCTGCAAGTCTTATTGTGGTCTTATAGTGGTCCTGTTCTAAGTTTGTTTAAATTAGGTCCATGGGGTAAAAACTGGCTACGCCCTATGGATCATATGGTTTATAAAGACTTGTATAGATAATATTTATAAACTTAAACAATATTGTTTCTGAAACCGGAAGGGTAAGCTGTTTGATATTTAGTGCGTAGAATTATAGAGTTTTCCTCATTCCAGTTTTTTTTCAAATCTTGCCATGGAGGTCAAACTATGGCAATTGGGTCACATGATTTATATGTATGTATGCAGTAATAAACTTTTCAAAACCCCTTTTTTCGGAAACCGTAAGAGTAATGGGTTAAATGCTTGTTCGTGACATCTACCGGTGGACCTCTATTAAGTTTCTTCAAAATATACCCCTGTGGTCAAAATCGAGTCCAATCAAGAGATAATGAGTGTTGTCGTTGTTTGTAAATGAATTAATGCAATGTTGCTTATATGAATATTGATGAAAATTGAAAAAAAATCATTGTTTAATCCAAATACAAATTATCTTCAGAAAAATAGCAGTTTACAACTGTGAGCATGTATTTATTGCCGGTAATTATTTATAATTTATCGTCGTCATTGATACACGTTATGGTAACAGTTTTGCAGTATAAATTGAAGTATACAGTTGGTCCTGATTGTGTATCAATGTTTGGAACCTGTTTAAATATAATTATAATTAAATAAAGCAATACCATTTTTAGGTTGTAACTTCTACTTTCAAACAAAAAAAATGTTTTCTTTTAGCCGTTCTTAAATGACATTTGCAATATTTAATTTGACTATTCAAAATTTTTGTCCAGGGATTATGTGATTCTTGAATTTTAAAATCGATTGACATCCATAATAAACGATATAACAACATGAGTACGTATTCCCTGTTTATTGTTAAATTAACAATCGCCAAATCGATTGAACATGAAAGTCATCATATTGTATAAGTACGCACGCCCTGTTCCCATTGTTCAATAAACATTCGCTAAACCGATTGAACATTAAAAAAATGCACCGTTTTACTCAAAATCACAATGGCAATTAAAACATAATGTTAAATGAATACATTATTTAACCGAAACTGACTGTATATATGATAATAATAATAAAAACAATTTATTTGCATTACGCTTTTAATCCGATGATGTAAAACGCACAATTGTGTGATGATAAGTATCTATAAAAGTATTGAAAGTCATCATATTGTATGATTTGCGCTCCTGAAAATCATCATAAATATAAGCAAATGTATTTAAGAGAAAATGAAATAAATAAAACAACATAACTGGAATTATTGTATTCCAGTATTCAATAAAAAGTAAAAGTAAATGTATTCTTACCACAAAGCAGAACGGCCAGCGCGCATGCCGACACGAAGGTTTTCGCTCCAACCATGTTTCTTTTTTGATACAAGACTATCAAGTGACAACCGACTGGTAACGTACCGGTATATGAAGCCTGATTCCTTAGTTGCGCATGCGTACATTCTTAAGTGACATGCGTGCAAGTTATTGAACAAACGTACACTGCTTACAAAACATAACCTTGTAACGAAGCACTTCATGACGCACGTAAACGTGCTTCGATTTTCAGTCAAGCCTTAACGCGCCATTTTTACTGGACGTTCGTAGGGATTTATCCGGTCGAAAATTAATTGTGTTATCGTTTTTGTATTGTCTAAAAGCAATCATTTCAAGAGAGTTAAATATAGAAACAAAACAAACTTTGAATATGTTTTCATTTCATAAAAATGAGTGTTCGCTCTTTTTAACAATCAATTTAAATTTCCTGATGACAAGAATTGTGCAACGTACCGTGTTCACATCAAATAAAGCATGATTACTATTATTATATGCGCACGTAAAGAATTAATATCGGGTGGCTCAGATTGGTCCGTTATTGAAACAGTGTAGTCCCTTCAAGACCGATCACTGAATATATTTCACAACTTAAACCTTTTGACTTCCGACAAAAGTCCAAAAAACGCATTTAAGGTGTTCATCAATAGTTTTATTTCGCTGATTTGTAGCGTATGTAAGAGGAAATGGATGACTTGGCTAGTACATGTCATTCACAAGCATGTCATGCACAAATCAAACAAAAGCGTTCATCGTAGAGTTTAGCTATAACTATACTAACCCATTTATGCCTAACGGACTCTCCCATCCTTTAAAACTGGATCAATTTATTTCCAAAATTAGGGATGTCTAGTATATTTATTTCTATATTTAACAAAATTCTTACAGAAATTCCTTTAAGCAAACAGCGCAAACCCAGATGAGACGCCGCATCATGGGGCGTCTCATCTGGGTCTACGCTGTTTGCCAAGGCCTATTTTCTAGACGCTAGGCATAAATGGGTTAATATTGATATCAAGATTACAACAAGAAATGTGTTTGTGAAACACAATGCCCCTTTCTTACCTTTAAAGCCGCACATCAGTTTTATCCCCCAAAATATCATGACGAGTTTAGGGTTTATTGCTCTTTGAAAAAGAAACAGGCCTTAGACAAAATATTTTTCTTAAATAAAGGTTTTCTGACCTTTTCCAGAACGCTTGCAGATATTGACCAGATATTTGTTGTGTTAGTCTAAATGAATGACTAACACAACATAGAAGGATTTTTCAAATGACAATATTTCATCAAAAATAATTTAAGTGCATACTTATCCTTGATGAATATATATGATAGTGACAAAGATAAGGCTTTGCGCCGTTATCTCAGTCTATTAACGGCGGTAAGTGGAAATATAAATGCACCCTTGCCCGTAGGTCAAGGTACGTAACAACATCAAAAGCCATGGACCGGGACGAAACTCTATTTGTATCTGTAAACCAGTTCAGAAGATTAACATTCCAAAAATCATATTAATATTTGCAATCCTTTAGAAAAAAAATCCGGAAACGGAACGCAAGAACGATATACGGACGAACAAAAGGATGGATAGACGGACGGATGACAGTGCGACTTATATATGCCACCCAACCGGAGGCATAACAAATTATCAAAGATGATTTAATGCATGGGTATCTGGTATTTCGATTTCATAAAAGGATTTATTTATGACTCAATATTCCCCAAAATGTCTCCCTGTGGTTATATGGAGCTCATCTACACTTCATGGTAATTACATAGTTTACGTTTCATGTTAATTGCTGTAAACTTTACAAGTTCGCTCCAAAACATATAACATAACATGGGAACAAACAATGTATTTTATTATTGTATAAGGGTTTAAATTACTAGTTAAATTTGTCGTATAGCCTGTTCAATTCCCACGCGATCAATGCCCCACATTATGTGAGTGAAGTTTACAACTGTGAAGACAAACATGGTTCAGTACTTCGGTCTATTACTTGTTGACCCGTAGTCTTTTATCCGTAGCATTCAAAGTTCTTAAGGTGTTCAAACACGCGATTATCACGCTGTGTGTATTCATTCTCCTTGACAAAAAAGTTGTGTGACTTCACGTTGCTACTGTGCCTCATAAACGACATACAACCCACCATGTCCTTTCTTGTGTGGCAGAAAAGTTGTATCCTCGTCGATAATAAAACGTTGCTTTAAATAGAACCGTCTCAACCATTCATTTGTTATCACATAAATAATATGCATAATTTATATGGCCTTTTCATATTTCTTTTTGAACATTTTGTCAATCATTTCAGCCCTTTAAGGACGTTAACTGATCAAAGACGTGATTCCATAAATACCTGCCATTTTGTATATGGTCCTTTAAGTGAGTCTCTTTACACTACTGCTATTTTTTTGTATAGTGAGCATTGAGAGATAAGTGTCGATGGAACGTTGTGTATAGACAAATGAACAAAGATTTGGATTTCACCATTAGAACTGTTGATTTGCCAATTAAAAAGCAATGCTTTTCAAATCATTTCAATTCCGATATGATCTGACATTTGTGTATCAATTAAATATATAACAAAATATGTTGAATATTCTTAAAACTGCTCAGTTAAGGATCGGGAGTTGTGTATGATTTGTTTGTTCGGGAAGACAATACAAAGAAAAATCGTCGAATCATATGAGTTTGTTTGGAGGAAGTCTATGTGTGTGAGAGTAACAAATAATAACATAATCTTTTATATGGAATGTTTTACTTTTTTGCGAACAGCAGAACAAAAACACATCTACCCAAATACTTACCACTTGTTGATATATACTTGCCTTATGGGATATGAAATTTAATGATAATAATACAGAATTAAATACTTTATTAATTAATTCATATAATTTTCGCGTACGTCTTAAATACATGGTCAAGTCGATTTAATTCTGTTTTGTTGGTTTTTGTTAACAAAAATACCCTTTACTTGTTGAAATGTGCAGTCTTTACCGTCGGCCATACTAAACAGAATGAACATGATCCTTGGTATGCTAAAATCGGACATAATGCATAGCGAAACAGGTAGTCCTAGACTAGCCTGTGCAGTCAGCTCAGGTTAGTAAGCGACGACACCTTTCGCCTTAACTGGAATTCCGGTAATAAAGAATTTCCGTAAACGAAATATACCATAAAAGCGGACATTGTCGTAGCCTTTGCGGACTTTGCACTGGAAAGACATTATAAGCAAATGCATTAAACCCTGTTTTCCTAGAGCGAGACTCACTTCTTTTATCTCTGTCTTCCATTCTGTCAGTCTGTTTTGGGTTATCTACGATTATTTTCTTTCTAGACTTATCTATTTATTTGAAGATGGCCTCATCAGGTCGTTAAATACCAACCATTATGAAAGATAATATATCTTTTAAAGTATTACAGAAATTGCACTTTTGTTAATAGATTCAAAATAAACATTTTAGACACTTGTGTTAATGATAGAAAAATTCTTATCTTAATGCAGCCGAGCGTCATATAGATATTGGATTTTATTGTGAATACATTAGCAGCAAATCTTTAACTATTTAGCGAAGCGTATTTATCACGCCACCGCATTGATATCTGTCTGATATAACGTTGCCTGATATATTTTTGTATATCATGGTCAACAGGAAGTTCTTATATCAGTCATTTGTGGAGGATGGTCATTAAACTCAGAATCAAGTAATAATTAATCATTTTTAGTTAAATCGAATCAGATTTAACAAAACAAACAATTTTATACCAAGATGTCATATATTCTAAACACAAAATGCAAAACAAACAGCAAAAACATTTTTTACAAATATTAAGCGCGCGTGTTCTTGACGTCCTTATTAACACGTCAAACGACAAAAGTCATATTCTTTCCCGCTAAAACTGCAGCTTTTTAGCGATATCTTATTATTTCTTTAAAATCGGGGATGCAGAGGTATGATAAACAGAAAAACAGGTTACGCCCGACTTTTTTGGAATATATAAGGCTCGGCACAAATACAATAACGGCTCGGCAAGCCTCGCAATTAAATTATTGTAAGCCTTTCCTAATATAATACAAAAAGATCAGGCGGTAACCTGTTATTCTCCATGTAGCTACTATATCGGTTTTATTGGCAATTTACTACATCAACCGACTTCAATATCTAACTAAATTTTAAAGTGTAGTGACTATTAATTATTAATGCTATGAAAATTGTTTTGACTGTATGCGTAATGGTAGAGAAAGAACGTTCATGCATTACTTAAATGCACTCTTTTCCTGAATGGCATAATGGGTGAAAAAAAAATGCTCAAAAGGTTTACAAAACAGGAATATAAAACCACTTAAAACACGTTTACAAACCAAAAAACATAGATAATTTATGAAAATGAAATAAAATTAAAATGCTATTGAGTAGCACATACGAAAACAGAAAGTACAACCCTATGACCGAGAAGTGGTATACGTGGGTGTTAAATTTTATAAAAAATATATTTTACACACGAAGCCTGGTTAACAATCATATCAACATTGTCCAAGATTAATTTTGATTGGACAAAGGAGCTCATGTGATCTTTAAGGTTAATATGATTTGACAATTACAATATCATGTGGGGGTTAAAAACAATTAATTCATTAAAAAGTAAGGCGCATATGAAGAGATAAAAATAATATGTGTATATAATATTATTTATCTTTTGGTATTATGCTAAATAAAAGGTCAAAGGCGGGATACTCATGTGTAGTAAACAAACACAATATTGTTGATTGAAAATGGCAATTAATTGGATGTATGAAAAAGAAAAACACATGTTTTTATATTTGACCTGAAGAAGGTGGCTGTGACAGGCCCACAGGCTAAAACTTCGACAAAGAGGCCTGTCTGGGAAGGGCACAACCCCAGTTATTTGAATAATACCAAATCAGGACCTAAAAATTTTGTAGATTAAAGTGATATGGGAAAAATGGTACATTAACCATTAGAATGGTTCGATTTTTAGTCAAGCCTAAAATCGTCGTTGCTGTTATGGACATTCGTGAGGAATTACGAGGCAGTACATTTATTTTGGTGTCGTTAGGTATGTTCCCATAATAATCGTTTCGAAACTTTAAAATACCGAATAAAAAACTTTGGTCCGTTTACAAGTCTATTTGCCAGTCAGTAAAATTTGCTTTAACTCATTTTGAATGTTTATTTGAATATTATTATAAGAAGATCTGTACCACGTACCGTTTGCTCATAAAATAATGCCCTTTTATTTTTCGTATATGCCAATGAAAACATTTGAAATAAACTATTCAATAATGCTATTTTATGTAAACAGTGTGTTTAAACAAAGTCGATCTCTAAATACATTTTACAACTCAATGCTCTTGTTCCTTCCGAAAGCAGTCTGAAAATGCCCGCCAGTCGTTCGTTAATAGTTGTTTGTTTATGAAAGAAACAGAGAGAGAGACAGACAGAGAGGCAGAGAGGCAGAGAGGCACAGACAGACAGACAGACAGACAGACAGACAGACAGACAGACAGACAGACAGACAGACAGACAGACAGACAGACAGACAGACAGACAGACAGACAGACAGACAGACAGACAGACAGAAAGACAGACAGACAGACAGAGAGACAGACAGACAGATAGACAGAAAGAGAGACAGAGAAAAAGAGACAGAGAAAGAGAGAGAGACAGAGAGACTGAGACAGAGAGACTGAGACAGAGACAGAGACAGACAGGCGGGCGGGCGGGCGGGAGGACGGACGGACGGACGGGCGGGCGGGCGGGTAGGCGGGCGGGTGGGTGGGCGGGCAGACAGACAGACAGACAGAATCATTAAAAGGTAAAACAAAGATAAGATGTCCATGTCACTTATCTGTACAAAGTGTATTTGTATTTAATATAACTTTGACCGAACTAAGGATCCAAAGCAGGAAAAGTTTCTTTAAATTTTGGAGTAATCTACACCAGACATGCATCATAGCTATTTCCCTTTTTCATCTCTCTGTTTACTGTTAACATGCAAACTACATACCGCTTTATAGATAGAGGCCAATTTTGGTAAATAAAATTGTGTATAGCTATACAAAATAAGGATTCAAATTCAAACCGAAATAGAGCTGTGCAATGAAGGTCAATATAAAGAAGTGAAAATCCAGCTGCTGGAGCGGTATTGCATACTTATCATATACAATTTGTTGGTACTTTATTTAAGGCAAGTGACCAATTGCCAAAACAGTACGATTCAGCATATAACGAAAAAAACATACACTCATAGAAGAATAAAGCTGGGATCACCGCCTTGGAACGGTCGATGCAAAGCATACGTCACTTGCATGGCACATCCGTTACAGGCAGAGATTGTTTCCGCTAACTACTTTTTAAATCAATATGGGAACGACCACGTTATTAACCAGACACAGGACGCATACTGACAGATCGACAAAGTAAAAAGTATAGTAAATGCGCAACCAAAATTTGCTTGGAAGCAGAACAAGAGAACCTTGAGATGCTCACCAGTGGCTAAGCCTCCGATGAAGTTTCATTATTCTCAATGCTAAATTGTATAATTTCAGTTAATTTTTCAGTCTGCTTTTTTTTCAAAGCTCTTTCTTCGTTCTGTGACCTCATTACCCAACTTAGCGGATTTAGCTATGTTGGTAGATGGTCTTCTGTAAATTGGAATCACATTTGGACAAGGAGTTTGTCAGTGGGTATTTGAAGGTTTTTCTATATTCTATGGAAAATGTTGATGCTGAGACGGGATCATTCTTACCACAAGGGCATTGTGTTACCAAAATTAAAGAGGACTTTAAGATGATGCTACATGACACATATGAAACTTTACCCCCTATAAATTTGGGTGATTTTTTATTTTTACATTTTTAAAGCCACTTATAAAACCTTCCGGCCTAGTATTTTCGCCCATCTGAGCGATTTTAGTCATTTTGGAATAGGGTCACCTATTAGTGCAGCGAACTTTCATCAACTTAAGCAATCAATATAGACAAAGTCGTTAGAAAAAATTTACTGACCGCGGCGAAGTAATTATATTGATATACCTAAATGTACATAGGGGATATCAATACGCACGTAAAAATGGTCAAATTCACAACAGACAAACAAAATGATTTAAGAACTTTATTTGAAAACTGAAGTCCTGAAACCTGCTTTTTGACGATGCAGCTCGTCTAAGTTATCATACAATGAACACATTTTTCACAATGACGACCTAAGAAAACGTTCGAGCCAGTCCGATTGAGTTAGCTAAATTGTATCAATCGGCATATATCGCTTATTATCATTGATAAAAGGTTAAGTTAGATTGGTTCCCGTCCTCTTTCAAATTTATCGAGAGGTTCGGGACAGGAAACAAGCACGAAACTGCCAGGTGGCACTTCAAACTCTGTGACGCTGAGAAAAGATCAAATGTAGTTATTTTTAAATTGGATCGATAATGTAACCCGCCTCCCAGTTTCGCAGAATGGGTCAAGTTCCCTACGGATACTACTTCCCCATACCCACAAAAAAAATTCGTACCCATAATTTGCCGTACCGAATTTTTTATCGTACCTTAATTATTTTTGTGCATACTTTTTGTGTACCCAATTTTCTATTTCGTAACTAATTTTTTTTCGTACCCACATACACAAATATGGTGATGTAGATAAACTTTCATTGATGCTTTTATATCCATCCTCTTCAAAAGCATCGTCATTCCAGTACTGTCAGTACTTTGATTTTATATGCATTTTTACGTTTGTTGAATCGTGATTTAAATATGTATACATGGAAGTAAGTGATTAACTCTATTTTGTATCTATTGGTGCAGATAAACACACATTCACATACCCATGTTATGTTTGGTTTCATATTGGAAATGTTTTAAATTGTTAATAGTATTCAGATTTATTTCAAGGATGTGTATTTTTTCAAACGATCACTTAACAATGATGTATCAGGAAAATGGGCAATTTGAGAATAAGATACATGTTACTAGTAATTATTTATTTTAGCAGATTGTGTGTCTCGTAGATAGCAAACAAGATGTGTTTGTAAAACCATAGTTATGCCCCTCGCCGCTTTTTGACATTAAACATAGGACAATAAATTCAAAATTAACATAAGGCATTGCTACATGAAATAGTTTCAAAGATCTAAATGGTTAATAAATTATATCAGATCTTTTTTTAACAAATGGTAATGATTCTGATTTGCATTCAGTATAGTTAACCATGACTTCATTTAAAAGGGCTCATCACAAAGAACATGTACATCAAATATTAAGTGCCTTAGTAACTATCTTGAGAAAGCCGATGTTAACGGTTGTCTTCAAACCAACAGACAAAAAATAGACACATCCCGGATGGAACAACAACTCGTACACATGAAGAGATTATGAAATCTACAAATATATAGATTAAACTTTAAAATATTTAAATCATGAAGTGTTGATATTATGAATTATCAAAATATTGACATATTGAAATAAGGTCACTTCCAGTCTTTCCTAATTTGTTTATTAAGCTCAAAAATTTGATTTGGTAGAAACAGTTTCCATACAAGCACTACCTGACAACTTTAGGAAACTTTAAAAATATCCGTCATCTATCAAGACTGCTGAGCACAGACATAAAGCTGATTAAATGTTTTAGCAGTTACAAAATGCATCACAATTTGTAAGCCTTATTTGACAAAACAAATGTTGTCAAAAGTATTATATATGAAGAATTGCAACAAGCCACATCAGAAATGCAGGAAAACACATTCTAAAAAACATCTGCACAATTATATCTTCTCTTTAAAATGGTAACGTGACCAAAAAACATTAACAGGAGATATAGTGATATGAATTGACAATGCTCATCCTTTAAGCATATATGAAATTGCTTTTTTACAAAATAAGCAATTTACTGAAATGCATATTCCTTTAAAGTCATTTTGGGAATTTTTCAAGTAATAATCATAATATCACTAAAAGAATTTATGTCACGTTGCATTATTAAGTTTTGTAAAAGTCTTACATGAACGAATAACAACAAAAAATGAACACAATAGTTTAACAACAAAAAATAAATGGTGCACACAGAGAACATGTCATCAAACACATTCCGCCGCTTAATTATCACCATAACTTTCATATCAATTGGAAGTAATAGAATGTAAACAATTAGATCACCGTTATTGTATAGACTACTATACCGAGGAGATCTGAATGAACCGATCATATCGTAATGACAATCCAACATAATGTCAACTGAACTCAACATAATGTCAACTGAACCCAACATAATGTCAACTTAACCGAACATAATGCACGCTTAATCGAACATAATGTCAACTTAACCGAACATAATGCCAACTAGAGCTGTAACGATTCACCCATCATTCGATTCCATTTCGATACCAAATGGTCCGATTCGATTATTTTCAATTCGATTCAAATTAAACTATTTGCTGCTTATTTTGCAAACTATTTCATGTTTGGTTTGTCCAGGGCATGAATTAATTTGTTTGGTATTTGTTATAAACCTATTATGTTATACATTTAAAGTGTTTAATTTTTGAAATCAAATTTAAAAACGCAACATTGTTTTATAAGTAACACATTTATTGAAAACAAAAACAACATGTAAGTATATAAACAACTTCCAGTTGACTTCTTAACAGAATGCACACAGTTTAGTAAACAAACCGTGTATTGAGGAAACAAATGAGATCAAAATATCACATGGGTATAATTTAGTAACAGTAACTTTCTGTTATCAAAATGTTGGTGAAACAAATCGCATCGTTGTTTACTACACACTAACTGACTAGAACTCGTATCAGTCCAAGCAAACAACTTTGACTAGAATATAAGAAATTAAACAAACATCTATATTTCAGCGTGGTTGACGAAGCCATTTTACCGGCTGATGTAATGCTTAGCATGTTATTCATTCATTCATTGGATGCCATATTTGCTATTGACCAATCACAAGACGTATTACAAATGACAAGAAAGTTTAGACGACGGATTTGGAAAGTAAGGTTTAAAATGCGGATGAATCGGGATTGCAGTGAATCGAATCGAAATTGGCCGTATATGTATAGAAATCGAATCGGCGGCGTTGAACCGGTTTTTCGATGCATCGAACCGAATCGTTACAGCTCTAATGCCAACTTAACCAAACAAAATGCCAGCTTAACCAAACATAATGTCAAATTAACCTAACATAATGTCACCTTAGCCTAACATCATCTCAAATGAACCCAACATAATGTCAACTTAACCCAACAAAATGTCGCCTAAACCCAAATGTCGCTTTAAATCAACATAATGTAAAGTAAACCCAACATAATGTCAACTTAACCCAACATCATGTCGCCTTAACCCAACATGATGTCAACTTAAGCCTACATAATATCGCCTTAACCCAACATAATGTCAACTAAATCTAACATAATGTCAACTTAACCGAACATATCAGTCTCTTTCAACAAAAGGCAGTTTTGGCGTTCCATAAAAATGTACAGAACGATATGTGCACCAAGATTACTTTATTAATATAACTGACGTGAACGTGTTTAATAGATGGTCAAGTCGATTTAATTCTGTTTTGTTGGTTATTGTTAAAAAAAAATACAACTGACTTGTTGAAATGGGCAGTTTCTACCGTCGGCCATACTTAAAGCAATGAAAATTATCATCGCTCTGTCAAAATCGGACGTAATGCATAGCGTAAAAGATGGTCCCAGACTAGCCGGTGCAGTCAGCTCAGGCTTGGCAGCGACGACACCTTACGCCTTAACTGGATTTTCGCTAATTAAGTATTTCCGTAAACGAAAACTACCATAAAAGAGAACATTGCCGTAGCCTTTGCGGACTTTGCACTGGGACGAGACTATAAGCACATGCATTTAACCCTGTTTTCCTGGAGCGAGACTCACTATTTTATCTCGGCCTGTCTTTCCCGTAAATCTGTTTTGGGAAAACCTACGATTATTGTCTTTCTAGACTTATATATTTATTTGAAGATTGATCATTAGGTTGTTAAATACCAACCATTATAAAAGATAATACATATTTGAAAGTATTATGGACATTGCACTTTTGTTAATAGATTCAAAATATTTTAAGAGACATACTTTAATGATAAAATAATTCTTATTTTAATGCAGCTGAGCGTAATATAGATATTCGCTATAACGAATACATAAGGATTAAAGCTTTAACTATCTAGTGAAGCGTATGTAGGTACTATAATGGTTTTATTGGCAATTTAATACATCAACCGACTTCAATATGCACCTACATTTTAAAGAGTAGTTACTATTAATTATTAATGTTATGAACATTGTTTTGAATATGCTTAATGGTAGTGAAAGAACTTCCATGTATTGCTTAAATACATTTGATGTTTCCACTCTTTTCCTGAATGGCATCATGGGTGAAAAAATGCCCAAAAGGTTTACAAAACAGGAATGTAAAACCACGTAAAAAAGATTACAAAAACAAAACAAAAACATAGATAAATTATAAAAATGAAATAAAATTTAAATGCTATTGAGTAACACATACGAAAACAGAAAGTACCACCCTATGACTGAGAAGAAATATAGGTGGGTGTTAAATTTTATAAAAAATACATTAAATACACGATTCCTGGTTAACAATCATATCAAAATTGTCCAAGATTAATTTTGATTGGACAAAGGAGCTCATGTGACCTTTAAGGTTAATATGATTTGACAATTACAATATCATGTGGGGGTTAAAAACAATTAATTCAGTAAAAGTAAGGCGCATATCAAGCGATAAAAATAATATGTGTATATAATATTATTTATCTTTTGGTATTATGCATAATAAAAGGTCAAAGCCGGACTAACTCATATGTCGTGAACAAACACAATATTGTTGATTGAAAATGGCAATCATTGGATGTATGAAAAAGAAAAACACATGATTGTATAATTTGACCTGAAGAAGGTGGCTGTTACAGGCTCACAGACATAAACTTGGAAAGTGAGGCCTGTCTGGGAAGGGCACAAATCCAGGTATTTCAATGATGCCAGAACAGGGCCTAACAATTTGGTAAATTGAAGTGATATAGGAAAAGTGGTTCATTTACCAACAGAATGGTTCGATTTTAAGTCAAGCCTTAAATCGTCGTTGATCTTATGGATGTTAATGAAGAATTAAGCGGCAGTACATTTATTTTGGTGTCGTTTGGTATGTTCCCATAATAATCGTTTCGACACTGTATATATTTTTCTTATTTTGAATGAGTTGTATCTTTTCATTGTGTTTTTGCTCTTTGAGTGCTATGTACAGTCACATGTTACAGGAAAATATACTTTCAAATCACATATATCACAGGCCATATAAACTTAAACTTAATTTTCGCAAACACTATCAAAGCGTTCAACGTGAAAGTCAGCACACTTGTTGAATATGATGATATGCATCTTCTGACAAGAGCACATAACTTTATCCTTCATTAGCTCGGCTGTTTTCGGAGGTATTGTCATAAATAGCTCGTCGTGTCGTGTCGTCTGCCGTGCGCCGGCGTGAGTCCGTCCGTCCGAAAAAATTTACTTTTGCCATAACGTCCATACTACAGAATATTTTCACTTGATATTTGTACACTCTTCTTTTGACAGCACCTTCCCACGGACATATTTTCTGATGACCTTTGCTCTTGAACTCGAAGGTCAAAGCGTCCAAAAACTTTAAATTCGCCACTACTTTGTTGTTCAAGATTGGATTTACTTGATATTTGTAAACAACTCTCCTTTGGACAAGACCTTCCCACTGACCTATTTTCCGATGACCATTGAACGACCTTGAGCTTAAAGGTCAACGTGTCTAAAACTAGATAGGTATATTCAGCATGAGCAATAGATTAAACCTTCAACTTTATAAGGTGAGCATACATGTTCACTTTATATGGCAGTTAAATAGCGTTGATTCGTTTACATTTACTTCAGTTTAGCCATTAAACTTCTTCCCAAGCACACTAAATCTAGCCCCATGCCTTCAGCGCCTACAGCGCTTTGATTATAAACTCATTTAGAATCATACAGTTAAAACCTAAATCAAACCCTACATCAGCCTTTTCATTTCCAATATCGGCTATTCAATCAATAGTCCTTCTCAAAATAAACAGGATATGGACTCTTTACAACGAGAAGAGAAAATGCCCTGATTTTAATAAATGCAGATTGTCAGAAATGTGGGCGTTGCATAATGATCCAAAAGACGATTCGCGCCGGTCTGCATATCATTGGATCTAACCAACTTTGTTGTTTAGCCAAGTATCCTGCATCTGACGAAGTGTTGACTGAATCGTTCTACGTATGTTGTCGAATGCATCTGCTCTGGCTACGCCTCTGGGGTAACTGGGGTAGGCTTGTTGAAGTGGGTGTTTGACATCCAATAACTGCTTGATGTCGTCGCAGTTCTTATCAAACCGATCCTTGTGTGTCATGGTTTGGGACCTAAAGCTGTCTGGGGTTCTAGTATACACGTACATCTCTTTTCAGCTTGACAATGTTAAAGTGTTTCGAGGTCATGTTCCTTTGCGGATGTCGTTTGAGCTGAATTGATATGTTGAGATTGGTGATTGTAAGGCGGTTATCTGTCCAGGATTCGGTACATAGACTTGGTCACCAGTAGGTACTTCCTGTTCTGCTTTCTCACTATCGCATAGTAAATAAGATGACAGTGCGTTGCCAATAGCTGACAAGTAGACCTAGGGTTGCATGTTGGGAAAGTTTTGTCAAGAACAAGGGCCGTGTTGCTAAACTTAAGTGGTGCTCGATAACTTTAGTTAGGATTGAAATATCATGCTGCAATTGCGGGCATATTGTACAGAGCTCGACAATAACTTAAAAAATCAATTTAACGAGACCGCATTGTTACTCTCCAGAATTAAACTTAATACCCTTTATAAGTTTTCCTTAAGTTTATAACCGTAATTTCTTAAAAGATTTATTAAAAAATTCTATAAAAAGATATCATAACCTGGGGTGTGTCAGCCTATGCTGTCGCTAATTTATTTCAATTTTATTACCACACACCAAGGAAGCAAAACGGGAACTTATGGTGACAATTTTGTGAATTTTACTATTTGATTTGTCTCCCTTTGTCAACAGTACAGTATGACGTGTTTTATTATGAGACAGCGGTTTTGGTTATTAGTCAATACCAATGTTTGTAGTGTGTACGTGGTTTAAGTTTAATGCTTTATTCTTTCTTTGCTTTAAATAAACTATTACTCCCGATTGGGTTGGATCCTGTAAAAACTGTAAAACCGGAAACCACACTACCACAATTAAAGTGCCTACGGGGTTAGATCAGCAACACAACACTAATGCATTTCGTTCACTTGATGACGTAGGGAATAGATACAAATAATTTGACCTTTTTTATGGCATGAAATAAAAATATCTAAATTAATATGTATCATTTTAGACTCCCTGAATGTCCTGTAGCGATTGACTAACGATACAAAATTTACTTTCACAAGTTTGGTGTATTATGCCTTTCGATACATGTATAAATTTGACTGCTTGAAGCATTTGTCTTTATGAGCGTCACACTTCGTCGTTGGAAACATGCGTTTCACACGATTGTTCGTTGCCTGTTACGTTATACACGATGGCTCGTTGCCTGTTACGATATACACGATTGGTCGTTGCCTGTTACGTTATACACGATTGTTCTCTGCCTGTTACGCTACACACGATTGTTCGTTGCCTGTTACGTTATACACGATTGTCCGTTGCCCGTTATGCTATACACGATTGTTCGTTTCCTGTTATAAATTTGTTAAATGCTCAATAAAATGGGAGAAACAGCTAAGGCGGTAATGTGCTAATCAAGCATGTTCATATACTTTAGTATGTCTTATGTTGTGGTGTATGTGGTGTCATGTGTTGTTTAGGCAACTGTACCATTGAACACGTAAAATAAAAGAATGGCGGGTGTAAATGATAATTTTTTCAGAAGTAAAATATTGATGCATATTCTTATGTTGTCTGTCTGTCTGTCTGTCTGTCTGTCTGTCTGTCTGTCTGTCTGTCTGTCTGTCTGTCTGTCTGTCTGTCTGTCTGTCTGTCTGTCTGTCTGTCTGTCTGTCTGTCTGTCTGTCTGTCTGTCTGTCTGTCTGTCTGTCTGTCTGTCTGTCTGTCTGTCTGTCTGTCTGTCTGTCAGTCCGTCCGTCCGTCCGTCCGTCCGTCCGCCCGTCCGCCAGCCCGCCCGCCCGATTTTCCTCATATTTTTAAACAGAAGCGACGTTAATAATATTTTCATTTAAATACGACCCACATATGTTTACACCTTTCATATAATCATTCAATGAAGATAATGCGAAATTAGTATATAGTACCGGCTTAACATTTAATGAGTTAGCAAGTTCCAAAATGAAAAATGGCGACATGTTAAGGCAGAAAGAAAGAAGATGTTTATTTGCTTTCATACGAACACATATAATTGTACATATAATCGGTGACTCGTGTATACAAAATAAATAAATGCCTTATTATAGAAGAAGCTAATCATTTCGTTTGATAGTAAAATTGCCATTTTAAAGTGATTCATTTCTCAACACTGTAAATCAGTTATAAAAGACGCGAAATCATAATAAACTGTATGAAAACCATAAACACCATGGAAATATTTTAAGTGTAAGTGGTCGTGTGCTGATACTTGAAAAAAAAGAATGCTTTATGAAGATACATCAGTGTAACAATATAAACAATCTGGAAACTGTACTTGCTTAAATGTCTGTGGTTTTATATTTCATATATGCCATAAATATGCACACTTCTACGTTTGCTTTTTTGATGTTTTAGAACACACAAAAGAAACAACCTAATGAAAAGGAGATTCTGACAGTTGGTCCATATTAGTGATTTCATTCCGTATATTTTAGTAACATTTATAATTAGTTTGAGAAAAAGAACATCGTAAAAGCAAACGACAGTACAAACAATGATTTGGGGAACCATTCAATATTGTTATCACCAATTCATTTATTATTGAAATTAAACAATTGGACATATTTAACTTTATACTATTTGAAATATATCTACATTTATTTTGATTTTATGAAATTAATATAAAATTTTATCTTATCTGTTAATGGTCGACATAGGGTACATGTTGTCGCATGTATTAAGATAGATTATTGTATGCTATATGATGTTTTCAAACAGCCATGACATTTTAAGTTTATTAGATATTAGAAAAGAAGACGACGAGTGTGGCGCCCAGTAGCGTTGCCATGGAAACAGCCATGTTGTTGGAGCCGTTGCAGAGTTCGCTGTTACAGGTACAGGATGCATCATCGCCCGACGTCGTGCAATCGTTGCCAATAGCAACCGGAGAACAGCCTCTGGTAACAACTGTACACAGAAAAAAATATTTGAAAATTAACAATCCAAGTCCAAAGACTTCGATGGGAGTGATATTTTATTAACTCATTTATGCCAAGTGGACACTCCCACCCTTCTAAATTGGATCCATTTATTTCCAAACTTAGGAATGTCAAGTATATTTATTTCTATATTTAGAATATTTCTTACAGAAATTCCTTCAAGGAAACAGCGCAGATCCTGATGAGACCCCGGATCATGCAGCGTTTCATCTGGATCTACGCGGTTTGCCAATGCCTTTTTCTAGACGCTATGCATAAATGGGTTAACAAATGAAATACCGTACACTAACGTGTAATGCGGTACAATAGAAAAAAACGACATAACGCTTTAAATGGTTAACGGATGGGCATTGGAAAAGCCTATATAAATATATGTTCCTGTAAATAAAATGAACAAACCAGTGCGGTTCATATTATCTAAAATAATCTCGTCATGACCACCCTTAATTTCCGAACAAAAAAAAGTACGTTTGCTCGTCTACACGCAGATGTATAATTGCGAACCTGTTAGCGGCATATCCCATATAGCATCTCAATGTAAGATTACGAATAATAGCAAAGTAAATGTCGGCAAACATACTATTGGCGGGCAGACTAAATCCTTACCAGCTACATGCAGAGGCTGGTCTAGAGCTACGCTTGCCGCATATGGCACAATAACCATTTTTGCATGACGCGTCTTTAATTGCATTCACACTGAACAACTTACCGCCGCTTAGCTTTGTCTTGGTGCAGGCCTCGCAATTAGCTGATGAACTTTCCAAACTAGAACCTGTAGTAATACATGTATATTAAGCAAAAAAGCTTATATTCTTTGCAAAAAGAAATTTGGTTTGTTTTGTAATGTGCCCTTTGAAAGGCTTCAATAACATTCAGGGGTATTTTTAAGAAATCAAAACAGTTTGTAGTTCAACGAAAATTATGGTATTGTTTGTTTTGTATTTGTTTGAAAATATGATAAAACATGCATAATTTATTGGCATTTCTTGTCAAATACTCATATGTACAGTTTAATACTGCAATGTTCAAATTTTATGTCCCTTCGTAATGTGTTCTTGCACTTTTTTGTCCCAAATATTTCTCCATTTAATGATGGGGTTAAAATTAGTTTACACGTATCTATTCCAGGAATGAGCAAATCTGCAATTTTCTCAATATATAATAACTGAAATAAACTAAGACTTAATCATCCCAGGCTTAAACCATACTTTTAGTGAACTCGTCCGAACAGCTGTCACTACTCGAAGTCCCTATGCAGTCGTAGCACTTGAAGGCCGCATCTACATTGGAAACTGAAACCACCGATAGACGATCAGTTTATAAGTTTAAGATGTATGTACATACGATAAACATAATATTTACATCAATAAATTAGTGCCGAGCTATGTTATATGAAGGTCTTGTTGCATTTTTAAAAAATCATACATTTGCTTCTTTATTAGTGATTCTTTTACTATTTTGCATCTAAAATGTTTTTATAGCAATAATGATTATTTTCACTTTTTGAGGTATTATTCATTAATACTGGTATCAATATTTTACTACATAAAACATGTGCATGTATATAAGGTGATAGTTCTTCATGTAGATTACAATATATAATGTAAACTCAGGTACATCTACAACACTCATTATCAGGTCAGTTCTGGATAATTGCTTATCGATTGGGGATAATTGTTTATCAATGGGTATCTGACACTTCGGTATTCTTTCAGGTTAACCTGAGAGTACGGGTAGGGGGTTAAGTATATAAACCTGACGTTATATTGAAGGGGGGGGGATTTTGGAAAGTAGGTTTTTGTTGTTTTTGGAGCTTTGAGAATGTATCTGAACTTAACATATTTCTGACGTGGTGTATATATTTTAAATGTCTAATGTTGGTCTTCTGTTGGAAATGCTGAAATAAAATGTATGTATATAATGTAAATAAACAGTAGTGGTGGAAACAAATGACTTATTTAATTTCTACTAGCTCGGCAAGATAAAAAGTTAGTTAATATAATTTGTGCAAGGTTTAACTTTGATTGCTGCCGTCGAAGTTATAATTATGCGACAGTCTTTAGGAAAACACAATTACACCAGAGATTTCAATAGAGGCAGATCTATGCATTTGTACACAATAACATTAAATTGAGTTGTGCTCTGCGAAAATGGGGTTTAATGCATGTGCGTAAAGTGTCGTCCCAGATTAGCCTGTGCAGTCTGCACATGCTAATCAGGGGCGACACTTTCCGCCTTAACTTGATTTTTTCAAAGAACAGACTTTCTGTAAACGAAAAATACCATGAAAGCGGAAAGTGTCGTTCTTGATTGACACTTTGCGCACATTCATTTAAATACATTTTAAACAAAACAAACAACATACTGTGAGGGGTGAAGGGAGCTTTATTCTACAAACTGACTAACAAACTCCAACTAATTAAGCGCGCGCAATGTTAAGTTTATATCATACGCATAAATACACAAATCAATAATGCGCATACCATTCATGTTAAATACAAATACAACGTACCATAATTTGACAATGCATAATCATATGTAATAAACAATTTCAATTCATATCAAAGTTCAAAATGTCCAGATTTCTGACCGGTATAAATTGAAGTATACAGTTGTACCTGATTGCGTTTCAATGTTTGGAACCTGTTTAACAATAATTATAATGAAATAATGCAATACCATATTTTAGGGTGTAACTTCTACTTTCAAACAATTTTTTTTTTATTTTAGCCGTTCTTAAATGATTTTTGCAATATTTAATTTGACTATTCAAAATTTCTGACCAGGGATTATGTGATTCCTGAAATTTAAAATCGATTGACATCCATAATAATAGATATAACAACATAAGTACGTATTCCCTGTTTATTGTTAAATTAACAATCGCCAAATCGATTGAACATGAAAGTCATCATGCGCTCCTGAAAATCATCATTATAATAAGCAACTATATTTTACAGAAAAGGAAATAAATAAAACAACATAACTGAAATTATTGAATTCCAGTATTCAATAAAAAGTAAAAGTAAAAGAATTCTTACCACAAAGCAGAACGGCCAGCGCGCATGCCAACACGAAAGTTTTCGCTCCAACCATGTTTCTTTTTTGATACAAGTCTATCAAATGACAACCGGCTGGTAACGTACCCGATATATGAAGACTTATTCCTTAGTTGCGCATGCGTACATTCTTTATTGCGCATGCGTGCAAGTTATTGAACAAATGTACACATGCTTAAAAAACATAACCTTGTAACGAAGCACTTCATGACGCACGTTCACGTGCTTTGATTTTCAGTCGAGCCTAAACGCGCCGTTTTTACTGGACGTTCGTAGGGATTTATCCGGTCGAACATAAATTGTTTTAACGTTTTTATATTTTCTTAAAGCAATCATTTCAAGAAGGAAAATATAGAAATAAAACAAACATTGATGTTTTTTGGAACTTGTTTGCATTTCATAAAAAGTATTCGCTCCTTTTGACAATTAATTTAAATTTCCTGATGACAAGAGTTGTGCCACGAACCATGTTCACATCAAATGAAGCATGTTTACTATTCCTATATGCGCACGTAAAGAATAAATATCGGGTGGCTCAGATTGTTCCGTTATTTAAACATTGTAGTTCATTCAAAACCGATCACTGAAAATATTTCACATCTTAAACCTTTTGGCCCTCGACAACAGCCGAAAACGCATGCAAGGTGTTCATCAATAGTTTTTTTGGGCTGATTTGTAGCGTATTTAAGAGGAAATGGATGACTTGGCTAGTACAATTCATTCACAAGCATGTCATTCAAAAATCAAACAAAAGCGTTCATCGTAGACTATAGCTATAAATATATTAACCAATTTAGGCCTAGTGGACTCTACCCTCCTTCTAAATTGGATCAATGTATTTCCAAAATTAGGGATGTCTAGTTTATTTATTTCTATATTTAGAATATTTCTTACAGAAGTTCCTTTAAGCAAACGGCGCAGACCCTGATAAGACGCCGCATCATGCGGCTTCTCATCTGGGTCTGCGCTGTTTGCCAAGGCCTTTTTTCTCGACGCTATGTATAAATGGGTTAATATTGATATCGAGATGACAACAAGAGTTGTGTTTGTGAAACACAATGCCCCTTACTAACCTTTAAAGCCGCACATCAAATTTATCCCCAAAAATATCATGACGATTTTACGGTCCATTGATCTTTTACAAAGCAACAGGTCTTTGACATACAATATTTTTCTAACATAAAGTTTATCTGACCTTTTTTCAGGATTCTTCCAGCTTTTGACTCGATATGTGTTGAGTTAGTATACAGGAATGACTTATAAAAAATTGACTTATTTCAAATGACAATAATTAATCTAAAATCATTTAACTGCATACTTATCCTTGATGAATATATATAATAGTGACAAAGATGGGGTTTTGCGCCGTTATTTCAGTCATTTTAAGGCGGTAAGTTGAAAAATCAATGCATCCTGGCCCGTAGGCCAAGGTACGTAACAACATCAAAAGCAATGGACCCTGACAAAAATCCATATGTATCTGTTAACCTTTCGGAAAAATCATACACCAAAAATCATATTAATATCTGCAAGCGGTTAGAAAAAAGCTCCGGAAACGGAACGCAAGACTGATATACGGACGGACAAAAGGACGGATAGGCGGACAGACTGTTTTAACTCGTTTTGCCATTCCCGTCAATCTGTTTTGGGATAACCTACGATTATTTTCTTTCTAGACTTATTTATTTAAAAATGGCCTCATCAGGCCTTTGAATACCAACCATTATGAACGATAATATCTCTTTTAAAGTATTATAGATATTGCACTTTTGCGAATAGAATCGAAATACACATTTAAGAGACATGTGTTAATGATAAAATAATCATATTTTAATGCAGCCGAGCGTCATATAGATTTTATTGCGAAAACATTAGAATTAAAGCGTTAACTGTCTAGTGAAGCGTATGTAGCTACTATCACGGTTTTATTGGCAATTTCATACATCAACCGACTTCAATATTCAACTTAGTTTTAAAGTGTAATGACTATTTATTTTAAATGTTATGAAAATTGTTTTGACTTGTTTCCGCTCTTTTCCTGAATGGCATAATGTGTGAAAAAAAATGCCCTAAAGGTTTACAAAACAGTAATATAATACCACGTAAAAAAAGTTTATAAAATAATTAAAAAAACACAGATAAGTTATGAAAATGAAATAAAATTAAAATGCTATTGAGTAACACATACGAATACAGAAAGTACAACCCTATAGGCCATGTCCCAATAGGGCTCTCCATGCATCCCCTGGGATTAATTTTCACCTATGCCAAGTTGTTCAGTAACTCAAGTAAGTAAATTTTTTCACTTGTCCTCAAAGATAAACTCAAGTGAAAGTGTCCATAACAACCAGTTTCCATGGCAACCGCAACTCAAAATTGAAAAACGGACCAGGGAGACTATATCACATCATTATTTTATTATATCTTATCGTAATACAAACATATTAGTGTTTAAACAAAGGCTACACATTGTGCTGTATTTTAAAGACCAAATTATATATTTATCTAATTTGCATATTCATGAATATTAATAAGAAACTAACAAAATCGGGAAAAACATACTATTTATGATCACAACTATGTAACTATACAATCACATTTGATGAATTTGGTGTCTTTACCAAGGTTTCAAGGGGCAAAGAACACATAATGATCATCAGACATTATTTAAGTTTAATATAGTACACAAAAATCCAACATGGCGTCAAAAATGGCCGCCAAGATGGCCGCCAAGATGGCCGCCAAAACCTATGTATGATCATAACTATGAAACTTTCCACTCAAATTTGATGAATTTTATGTCTATATCTAGTTTTCAGGGGGCAAAGAACACCTTTATATCATCGAACATTCGTTAAGTTTAATAAAGTACACACAAATGCAACATGGCGTCAAAAATTGCCACCAAGATGGCCGCAAAAACCTATTTATGATCAGAACTATGCAACTTGCAACTCAAATTTGATGAATTTTGTTTCTATATCCAGGCTTCATGGGCCAAAGAACACATTTGTATCATCAGACAAAGTTAATTATGTTACACAGAAATCCAACATTGTGTCAAAAATGGCCGCCAAGGTGGCCGCCAAAACCTTTTAATGATTATAAATATTTGACGAGTTTGGTGTCTATACATAGGTTTCAGGTGGCAAAGAACACATTAAGATCATCAGGCATTGTTTAAGTGTATTTCATTACACACAAATCCAAGACAGCATCCAAAATGGCCGGCAAGATGGCCGTCAAAACATATTTATGATCATAAAATATAACATTGTATCTATTCACTCAAATTTGATGAATTTGATGTCTATACCCAGGGAGCAAAAATACATTAATATCACATTTATATCATCAGACAAAATGTAAGCTAATTATGTTACACAGATGGCCTTCAACACATTACGATGGACCACAAGTCCGTCCATAACTTGTTACTCAAACGTTATGGTTGTTATGTAAAACGCCATAGTTTAGGAGACAACGAACACTTTAATCGAATTGAGGTTATCACTAAGCAGTTGAATAATCATAAAATTCAATTTACGACATTTGAAGGAGAGAATGAACTAGCACATGACTTCACGATAGAATCAGGTTCTACCAACTTCTGTAGACTTCATTTTTATCCGTTGCTGCAAATCATTGAAGATTAATAACAGCCTGAATAAGCATGAGTTCTTTCAAAAGGTTAATATTAAACACTTTGTGTTCCTTTGACCATTAATTTTACATCAGAGCGGATATAGATGGTCTTATTGTCCCTTTCGAAGTAATGCAGGATCAAGATGAGCAAATCTGTATAATCGTCCACCAATGTTTTGGGGCTACGACGGGATCGTTATACTGTTGATTTAACAATTTCAACGTCTGCATCCCCTGAAGACAGAACAACATAGCATCCCACTTTAGTCAGAGTTGTGCGGATCAGAGCAATCATGCTGTTTCTGTCACGAGTCAAAAAGTCTTCCTTTTTTACATGAGCATTCTGTTTCTTTACTGAAACTCACAATATTATTCACGTTTGTTTCATCGTCTCCGGTGCGCTGTGTATTATGTTATAATGACCGTCTTCGTAGCCATCGAACCCCACTGTCGCTTGTCCGTAATGCCTTTTTCTGAATCTACATAAGGCTCGACTAATGCGTTATTTAATCGCCCTTCTCCATGGCCAACAATGCAGCAAACTGCTACCATCATGCATCTGTTTCATGAATACAGTTTATCACAGCCTCACATGATGTGTCGCGATCTGAGGCTTATCCGCTGTACAAAGTATGTTCTAAGCTTCAAAGAAGGCAGCAGGATGGAAGCTCAGTTCATAAGACAATACGACTGAAAGGGAAGCATCTCCAGATTTTGACCACCAGGAAACGCTGGAACAGAAGAGCAGGATAAAAAGCACGGTCAGAAGCGATCTTAACAGCCAAGCTATTCCCATTAGCTTTGGCTCTGTATTTTCTCGTAAATGTATAAGCAAAGACTGACTTTCCTATGATATCTCGTAAGATCGTTTTCCAAACCGCCTCAATTGCACGAACATTCATATCTGACCCAGCCACTATCCCATAGACCTTGTTTTCAGAGTAAGGTCAGCTGTGTATGGTAGCAGGTTGTAATCTGTGTTTGCATTTTCTCTACATAAGAAGAATCCCCTTGATGCACGCCTCAGTTGAGTCTTTGTGTTGTCGACTTGTAGTAAATGTCAATTCTGTAAAATCCTGCATCGCACTGTTGTGCTCGAATATTGCAGATAGGGTCCAAGGGGTTTGCATTTCCTCGGTCATTCCACTGCAGCGGGTTAGACCACATGTGCTCTATAAAAACATCATTAATGTTTGCTCAATGACAAGATCACATCCTAGCCCAGCCCAGCACAGATTTTTCCTACGAACATCGTGAAAACCAATACCAAACTTTCGATAAACATTCGGGTGCGTTTCCTCTAGGTTGCTTATTTGCTGCAGATACATGTAGTAATAAGCAGATTGCAGGTAATGTACCCAGAAAAGATGGATAGCATAACGGACACTGCCTGCTAATGTATCAGCCAACACACAGAACAATATGCTAAAATTTGTAATCATTAGCTGATAATTCAGCCATACTATGCGTGTCTTTGAGGTCATGGCAAGTTCATGTTTCTTCTTCTCTGTAGCCCTCTCGAGTTTGATCAAAATCGCATAACATGTATCATCTGCTAGCGTTGTTAGAGTACAAAGCCTTGGCATTATCCAAAAGTATCTGAATGTCTGGATCTTCCTGGGTCCTTGTTGTGTATGCACTTTTCAACAAGAACATGGTCCCGTGAAGCCATGGACAGCTTTTCGTGTCAAAATGTGCACAATGGCATGTTCTCAATAAACAGCCTCAAGTATGTTTTGAGAGCAGTTTCTTCCATGAGGGATCCTTGCCCCCCCCCCCCCACAAGTTCGCACGTTTATAAAACATCCCAAATTCTGAACAACATTTTCAACTACTTTGTGGCGCATCAATGATGATTGCGACAGCCTTCCAATACAAGGGTTGGTCAAACGTTACAATGGTGTGCAGGTTGTGGCAAGGTTGCAAACTAAGGCATATGTTGACAGAATGCATGCTTTGTCCCCATTGTTCATAATTATTAATAATAGGCAAGAATTTTGTTCTGATGCAAGATAGGCATTATTCCCTGCCAACTCAGTGTTGCCTGTAGCTGAAAAATATCGATCCTCTTGTCAAAATCCTGGCAGGTCCAAACGATTGCATTTCATATAACACGAATCACGTCAAAAGTAATAGACGTGTGGTCCTTGGTATTGTGTCGTTGGACGCCATGTGAAATTTCTGTCTTCTGTCTAACATAATACACTTAAACTATGTCTGACAATCTCAATGTGTTCTTTGCCCCTCGAAACCTCGGTATAGACACCAAAATCATCAAACATGAGTAGATAGTTTTATAGTTATGATCATAAATAGGTTTTGGTGGCCATCTTTGTGGCCATTTTGGACGCCATGTTGGATTTGTGTGTACTATTGTAAACTTAAACAATGTATGATGATCTTTATATGTTATTGCCACTTGAAACCCAGGTATAGACACCAAATTCATCAGATTTGAGTCCATAGTTAAATAGTTATGATCATTTACAGGTTTTGGTGGCCCTCTTGTCGGCCATTTTGGACGCCATGTTGGATTCGTGTGTAGTATAATAAACTTAAACAATGTCTGATGATCTTAATGTGATGATTGGCCCTTGAAGCCTATGTATAGCCACCAAAATAATCAAATTTAAGTGGATATTTACATAGTTATGATCATTTATAGGTTTTGACTTCCATCTTGGCGGCCATTTTTTTGGCGCGATGTTGGATTTGTGTTTTCTAATGTAAACTTCAACAAGCTCCGATGATCTTTATGTGTTCTTTGCCCCTTTAAACCCAGGTATAGACACCAAATTCATCAAATTTGATTGCATAGTAACATAGTTATGATCATTAATAGTATTTTTTCGCGATTTTGTTAGTTTCTCATTAATATTCGTGAATATGCAAATGAGCTAAATAATTATAATTTGGTCTTTAAAATAAAGCATTATGTGTAGCCTTTGTTTAAACACTAATTTGTTTGTATTACGATAAGATATAATATAATAATGATGTGTTATAGTCACCCTGGTCCGTTTATCAATTTTTAGTGGCGGTTGCCATGGAAACTGGTTGATATGCACACTTTTACTTGAGTTTATCTTTGAGGACAAGTGAAAAATATACTTACTTGAGTTACTGAACAACTTGGTATAGGTACAAATTAATCCCAGGGGGGGGGGGGGGTGGTGGTGCATGGAGACCCCTATTAGGACATGGCCCACTATGACCGAGAAGTATAGGTTGGTGTTAAATTTCATAAAAAATACATTTTACACACAATGCCTGGTTAACTATCATATCAACATTGTCCAAGATTTATTTTGATTCGACGAAGGAGCTCATGTGACCATATAGATTAATATGATTTAACATATACTTAATCATGTGTAGGTTTAAAACAATAAATTCAGTAAAAAGTTAGGTTAAAAAAATTAGCATAACAAACAATAATAATTAAGAACGCATATGATGAAATAAAAATAATGCGTGCATATCATATAATGTATCTATTCGTATTATGGTACGTAAAAGTCCAAAGGCCGGACTGACGCATATTATCAAACACGATATTTCAGATTGTAAAGGGCAATGCATTGGATGTAGGAAAAAGAAAAACACATGTTTGAAGATTTGAACCGGAGAACGTGGCTGTGACAGGCTCACATGCATACACTTGGAAAGAGAGGCTTTTGTGGGAAAAGCACAACCCCAGGTATTTGAATAATGCCAGAACAGGGCCTTACAATTTGGAAGATTGAAGTGATATGGGAAGAGTGGTACATTAACCATAAGAATGGTTCGATTTTAAGTCAAGCCTAAAATCGTCGTTGCTCTTACGAACATCGTGAGGAACTATGCGCCAGTACATTTCGTTTGGTGTCGTTTGTTATGTTCCCATAATAATCGTTTCGAAACATTAAAATACCGAATAAAAAATGGGTCCGTCTACAATTTGTTTGCCCGTCAGTAAAATTTGTTTAAACTCATCAAAACTGTTTATTTAAATATTATTATGACACGATCCGCACCGCGTACCATTTGCTTATCAAATAAGGCCTTTTAATCGTTCGTATATGCCAATGAAAACACTTAAAATCGGGTGTCCAAGAGTGCTTCTTTATTTGAACAATACAGTTGAAACAAGGCTGATCTCTGAATACATTTCGCAACTCAATCCTCTTGATACCTGCGTCGTTCAACATCTAACCGAGGTGTTAAACATTTATTGGTATGAATCCAAAAGTTCAATAGTCTTTATGTTCAATTGATACTAAAGTTTGTGAGCTTCAATTTTAAAAGCAAATCTGCATCTTAAGACGTCATTATCAGTACATACGTGTATTTATGTACATGTATATGCATATTATACTTTTACATTAGTGTGATTTACATCTCTTACACGTGTCACTTAGGTGTTTAAAACAGGTATTATTCCGTTAACTGGTTCATCTTGCATTAGCACGATGTAATGTAGATACTTGAACAGTGCTGACCATTCCTCATCAATGTATGTTTACTAATCACAGTTTAAAATCTACCAAGCACCCGTTTGTATAAAAGCTGGTTAAAGTTACCGCTCGGTAACATTCAAACCTTGGTCGGTTTGTGGTTATTCAGGTATAGTAACCTTCAAGGTAACTCGATTGTATAAACACGATATACCGCAAAGTAACCTAACCGCGCATAGTGGAATTTAACCACCGGTAACTTCAACCAAAACATTCCCACAATGCATTTTCTAATGACATATTTTTTGCGCGAAGAGTCACGCTTATAAACAGCGACATATATGTTTTTTATCAAATTAATTTACAAATGAATTCACAATAAAATAAAGTGTAAATTTTAACTATGTGTTCATCAAAATGACCAGGGACAAATTAATAATGATGTCGGGATTTGCATCATTTAGCGGAATCCCTGGTGCTTCCAAACTGCAAAAGAGTGCTTACAAAGACGTCTATTCTTCTAGTTGTTCTAAATGTAACATAAAAATTATACATGGTCTTCGTAACTGGCTAGACTACGCTTCTAATTTGGCTTATGTTTACAATAAACTTACTTTCTTGCACAATACGGGAATTTACCATAGACAAATAAAACATTGTTCAAGTTTAAATATATCTTTGTATGCAGAAATCTGCAAATGCAACCGAGTTCACCAACGGCTATTATTTGTGTCGTGTTCTGAGAAAACTGGGCATAATGCATGTGCGTAAAGTGTCGTCCCAGAATAGCTTGTTAAGTTCGCACAGGCTAATCAGGGACGACACTTTCCGCCAAAAATTGATTTTTGCTAAGAAAAGACTTCATTTTAACAAAAAATGTCATAAAAGCGGAAAGTGTCGTCCCTGATTAGCCTGTGCGAACTGCACAGGCTAATATGGGACGACACTTTAAGCACATGCATTATGCCCATTTTTCTCAGAACACGACCCATTTGATAAACTGCTCCGGTTCATTTTAACATCAGTAATGTACATAGAGTACATGACGTAGCGTGTGACGAAGAAGAAAGTTTATTGAGCTCTTATTTGAATATAATGATATGATGGCATAAGTGTCTTTATTTAACTATGCTAAAATAATTATCAAAGACCCTAGATGCAAACTCATCAATTATTGAATTTAATGGATTATTTATGGATTTTAAAGGATTATTAAAGGTAAGATACTAGTTCGAACGTGTTTTGTTTTTGGCCTGGGGCGAAGCCCCTAGGCCAAAGTACTTAAACCGTTTTTTGGAATAAGCTGACTTGGCTGGCTGCCAAAACAACCGCGAATGAATGAATTTGGAAAAGTCCGATTTACCACTTGGCGGTCATTCATGCGCAATCAAAGAAGGGGGACCTATACAAACAAATAGGTCCCTGCAAAGAAGTTCTCAATAACCCGCATTGTGAATACAGAACATAACTATATAACATGAAAGTGTCATAGAACGTGTAATAAAATGTTATTGAAGCAAAATTCCTAAGCATTGGATACGGCATAGGTTTTATATTGTTTGCATATTCATGCGAGAATCTCACTTCCGTTTTATCAATGAAATTCCATTTTGATGACGATGTGCTACGTTTCAAATCACGTGACCAATTAGTGGCATTTGATTGGTTTACTTTTAATGAAACGCAAAACAACCGTACAACTGTTAGCAATTATTGTATCTTTCTTTTTCTTTTACGATGATTTAAGAAATGTCTGCACAAGTGACGACGGTTGGGGTTTTTTGGTTGTGTAATTTGAATGAATTGGATTACGGCGAAATGTGTAAAAAGAGTGTGACTAGTGTCCACTTCTCGAAGAAGTTGACACTGGCTCGATGGACTGCCGATTGCGACAATCAAAGGCACGGTTGATCAGCTGTACACAGGTGTAAAACCTCTTGTATCTTGATCATTTTGGTGAGAAGTAAGTAAAATCACTAAACATATTTTCTTCAAACTTGTACTCGTTGTTTATACTGACAACACATATTTGTTAAACATGTTACACAAAATAGTGGGCAGTATTTTCACAGTTATGCCCCTTTTCAACTCAGCAAATTTCTTTAAAAATGCAGCTATCTCCTTCAATATAAGGACATTTTCTTCAAACTTGCAATAGGTCTTTATACAGACGAGGCATATTTGTATGAAAAGTTACATAAATATTTGGGCAATATTTTTCAGTTATCGAGTTATGCTAGGGCAACAAACAACTGCAGTTAAGCGTTGCCGTTGGCACCCACAAGCAGTACTCTTGTTTGATAAATTACATTTGTTCTACTTATATCTTTGCAGATGTCAACCTTAGAAGAAATCATGAACATGGACCAAAGCATGCCCTATGACAAGTCTGCAAGGGGCAGAGTTGTGTTTGCAAGCAGTCCACTATTGGCATTAGTATATGTCTCTGGAGTCCAGAGACATATACTAATGCCAATGGTGAGACAAAGCAGTAAATGTCTGTTGCTATAGCAGATGACAAAAAAGCTGTGAAAGTTGTGTCGTATGACCCAACCCAATTCAACAAACTTATTGAAGGTAAAACAATAATGTTGAGAAATTTCATCCGAAGGGATGGGTATATCATTCTAACCCGAACATCTAGACTGTTCCCAACACAAGAAATTGAAGTCCCTGACAGCAGAGTACAAGAGGGTAAGGCTCTTGTCAATCCACCAGCGGCTCCTATGGTTTCATTGAGAGAAGCACTAAGGTCACCTCCAAAAACCAAAACAACTGTTTGCGGGAAAGTCATTCAGGTATTTATATTACTTCTTTTCATTGGCTTATAATTTCATTATACCCCCACAAACGAAGTTAAAGGGGGTATATAGGAGTCTTGTCTGTCTGTCCATCTGATCTGTATTGGTTGTCCGCTCTCTGACTCGAATTGTTTTCATCCGATCTTCAACAAACTTGGTCAGAAATTTTATCTAGATGTCTAGGTCAAGTTCGAATATGGGTCATGCCGGGTCAAAAAACGAGTTCACGGGGTCACATACAGCATGTTGTATGCTCTCAAATTCAAGTAGTTTTCATCCAATCTTCACCAAACTTAATCATAAGTTGTATCTATATGATGTCTAGGCCAAGTTCCAGTCTTGGCATTATTTTTTGAGGCACTAGCTTGATCAGACTACCAGCTTGGAAATTTCAATAGCCCGAATCAATTCTTACTAGCCCGAATTAGAGTTATAATTCTGTAACATGTGTAAATATGTTAGTCTTGGACCTAATCCAATCCATCCGGTAATAATACTAGTGAAAGTGTCTAGAGAGATCAACTTACTACACTGTTCAATAAGCATCTACTCAATGAGTGCCCAATGGAGATTACCGATTTACTTCTGAATAGGCTTCTATAGCAGGGGTGTCAATTGTCCCAAATGTGAAATCTGGAAAATAAGACTGAGGGTCAAGTGTCGCACGTCCCCAACCACAATAAAGGGCAGAGCCCTTTATCTTTCTAGTTGCAATTACTGGTTAACCCTTTCAGTGCAGGAACCGAATTTTGAAGGACTTTGCAAACAGTTTGGATCCAGATGAGACGCCACAGAACGTCCATCAGGATCCAAACTATTTGCTATTCTGATAATATTCTTTGAAAAAAAAATCAAAGAAAATGCTAATTTTAGAAATTCAGCAGACAACATTTTAGCAGACGCGGATTTCCCATCATGCAAAGGGTTAATATGTATTTTTTAATCTGATATTGTCAACTATTTGTTACACATCAACTGAAACTGGTAACTCAAGGATACAATACAAAATACTGTAGTATAAACAAGACCATTCGTATCACCGCATCTGTATTCGTCATTGTATAGAAAATGTTATAAAGAAAGTCGAAAATGAAAAATAAAATAATTAACATCGACGAAAAACACTGTATCCAAAAAAAGAATGCCCGAAAGATGTATGTGTTTTGCACATGAAGTAAATGTGCATATCGTTTAATTTCAGACAATGAAAACAAATTTCTTAGAAAATCCGTAATAAATAGATAATATTGTTAGCATTTGCTTTTCAATATGTTAAGCTGATAGTGCAGTGCTTTACTTTGCAAATCGATCACTTAAAATATTTTAAGATGGTGGACATTGTAAGATTTAGGAAAGTAGCAAGGACTTTTCGTCAGTTATCGTTCATGTATGGCCATCACCAGCCAATCAAAAATCAATAAATAAAAACCTGGGCACAATCGGTACCGAACAAACAATTTCTGGAATGCCGAGGAAGCTATAACAATAGGAAGCTATTTCGGCCATGTAACTAAGTTCAAACACGAAAAAAGCACTTATACGATCGGGCTACTGGCTTGGAATTTTAACTCGACAGACGCAAAAATCATAACTCGATCATCAGTCGAGTGGAATCCAAGACTGAAGTTCGAATGTGGGTCATGCCAGGTCAAAAACTAGGTTACAGGGTCACTTAGTGCGTTTTTCAACATTCATCAAGGTGCTTTTGTGAAGGCAACATGCAAAACATTCTGTGTCCATACAGCATGTGGGGGTTTTTATCACGTCTGTGACAAAGCTCTAGTTTTCTCAGTTGTAAACCTAATTTAATTATACTTCCTAATAACACAGTATTTTGTGGAGTTGGAATAGGACATCAATATGGGACTATATTGTTTTTTCAACAGTGCATAATATGCAGTTTTACATGTTGTATTGATTTAGTTTAACAAATAATAATTAAAATAGATACTTTCATATATAATAGCATCATTTAAAATGTTTTTTTTTTACAAAACTGTTTGTTATGTCTCCCACTTAAGTAGTGGGGGACATATTGTTTTTGCCCTGTCTGTTGGTCTGTCTGTTGGTCTGTCTGCGCCAACTTTAACATTTTGCAATAACTTTTGCTATATTGAAGATAGCAACTTCATATTTGGCATACATGTGTATCTCATGAAGCTGCACATTTGAGTGGTGAAAGGTCAAGGTCATCCTTCAAGGTCAAAGGTCAAATATATATGGCCAAAATTGCTCATTTTATGAATACTTTTGCAATATTGAAGATAGCAACTTGATATTTGGCATGCATGTGTATCTCATGGAGCTGCACATTTTGAGTGGTGAAAGGTCAAGGTCATCCTTCAAGGTCAGAGGTTAAATATATGTGGCCCAAATCGCTTATTTTATAAATACTTTTGCAATATTGAAGATAGCAACTTGATATTTGGCATGCATGTGCATCTCATGGAGCTGCACATTTTGAGTGGTGAAAGGTCATGGTCATCCTTCAAGGTCAGAGGTCAAATATATGTGGCCCAAATCGCTTATTTTATGAATACTTTTGCAATATTGAATATAGCAACTTGATATTTGGCATGCATGTGTATCTCATGGAGCTGCATATTTTGAGTGGTGAAAGGTCAAGGTCAAGGTCATCCTTCATAAGGTCAAGGTCATCCTTCAAAGTCAAACGTCATATAGGGGGACATTGTGTTTCACAAACGCATCTTGTTTTTTTTATAATTTTCATAAAATGAAACTGTCCATGCCACACACAGTTGAAAACTACAATTAAAATGAACTTAAAGCTTAATAAGCAATATCCTATTACTTATCAAGCTTGAAGTTTAAATAAATCATTACAAACATAAATTCAATACATGAAAGGAACAGTTTTGTTTTAGAATATCAACAACACAATGTCCATTCCCAGTTTGATGTCTAATTCCAAATTCACATAATACAGTGTACTTATAATTCCTTTGGAATTGGTTGCAAAACATGTCTAATTATTGCGATGGCGCTCATTTCATTTAAGTCCCCTAATGTGTTCCATACAAAATTACATAGTAGATTACTGTATAAATATGCACCAACATGTTAAACCTGTTCAAACATGGTTACAAAATAGTCATCTGCCATATTTTGGATGGTGATTTTATGCATTTGTAACTAGCACATTTACCTTACACCGAACACAAAAACCTGTATGTTTCCGGTTACACACTCAAAACAATGAGGGTCAGTAGGTTCAGATATTTTTTTATATTTGGTTCGAAAATGTTCGGAATTATTAGATGTTCGTACTCATATTGTACCAACATGATTCAAATAATATAAATAAAAGTTACGAACAAAACAAATCAAGGTATTACAGATGCTGACCATCTTGTGATAATCAAGTACTGTTTCACACTGGAGGTTACCGCACAAAACAAATCAAGATATTACCGATACTGACCTTCTTGTGATAATCAAGTACTGTTTCACACTGGTGTATTAACATTTTAAAACAAGTCAGGTTGTATTAGATATAAACATGACTGTGCCTTGTCATTGGATTTTTTTCCCCTACCCTGAATTCCAAAATGGTGGAAGATAATGGCAGCTCTGCCTTCTTGTCAAGCCACTACGCTTGAGCAGTCGGCCATTTTCAAAGATAGCGGCGTGGTTTAAAGTTCAGGCCTTTAAAGATCTACATAGGGACCAAATAGTGTCAAACAATATCGTTGTTGTCCACTCGCGATTTTTTGATAAAAGAATTGCAGTCACGGGTAAACTCTTGACGGTCGATCGGGTAACCGGAAATAAACATAATTTTTCGTTAGGCCTTATACAATTAACGCTCCATAAAAACAGCTCGTAATTACTAATCTTATCCCTTTTACACTCCATTTTTAGCTCATCTGAGCACAACTTACTCATGGTGAGCTATTGTGATCGCCATTTGTCTGTCATGCATCATGCAGCGTCAACATTAACCTTGTTTACACTCTAGAGGCTACATTTATTGTCCATTCTTAATGAAACTTGTCTGTGGGTGTGTCTGTCCAAAAATGCGTCGCGTGAACCTCAAAAATGCTTGAGCTAAAGACATGCAACTTAACAGGAATATTGGTCAGCATGTTGTATATCCTTCAAGTCATGCACACCATTACTGTCAGCTGTTGTCATTTTGCTAATAACTCAATATGTATGTAATCATGTTATACAGGATGAAGAAGAGCGCGACATCCTGGTAGGAAAGTCGAAAAGTCCGACAAAGATGAGAACAATTTACATACAGGATGAAACGGTGGACAGAGTAAAAGTGGCTTTGTCGAGAAACACTAACAAAAACGTCAGAACTGGGGATTTCGTCAATACACACTTACCAAACAAAGTACACAACTGAAACCAGCTTCAATTCTACCTACACAACTTCAGTTACTGTAAGTAAACATTTTGACTGCATACTTTAAGGATTTTTCAAATAATTTAGCTAAGATGCACTAATGGTGGGCAGAACACCATGACAAGTTGCCTATTTTTGTGCCCCCCCCCCCCCCCAAAAAAAAAACGATGTCCGTCTGTTTGCTGTTCTTCCGTGCGTCTGAAAAAAGTTTGTGATATGCATATCTACACTTATTGCTTAACATGTAAATTTGTGCACCTATGGTTTTTCATTTGATTTCAATATCTGAAAGCAGAGTAATGGCTCTCGACTTAGTAAAATTATACTTAATAAAGTTTGCGCATATCTATTAAAGTATAAGGCGTACAGTCTTGACACTTCAAGAAAGAAAAGACCTACAGTCACTGTCTTGAAACTTTTTAGCATTATTGCTCACTATGTGAAGTTGTGCATCTGAGTTTTATTTAGTTTTGTTTCAATTGGTAAAGCAGAGTTGTAACCCCTGACTTAGTAGAATTATACTTAAAAGAGTTTATTCCTACAGTCCCGAAACTTAATAGGCTTGTTGCTCATCATGTGAAGATTCGCGCCATGTAACATTTATGGCCCTTGGTTAATTTATGTTGCTTTTAATATGAGAGACTTAAGACTTGTAAGATTTTTGCTTATCATGTAAATAATAAGCTGTGAAGGGAGGCACCCGTGTCCTATGGACACTTTTCTAGTCTATGTCAAGTCAATGCTAAATGTCACCTGTTGTTATTGTATAAAACTTTAAAAGCCAATGTAAAAGGCCTACTAAAGGTATCTTGTTCCTGAGTAAAAGTATGTTCTATTTAGGTTTTTCCCAAATTCTAGATTTCACAACACATTCCTTCCCATTTGATAGAATCCATCCAGTACCTTCCCCAAAATTTTTTGAAATCCCCGAGTTGCTCTGTCTAGAAATAAAAATTAATTAGTATTCTTATAAAAAATCAATCTGATTCTACACAAGATTATCACGATTTAATTTAATTTAATTTAAGAAGCGTTCGACATTGTGTGGCTGACTTTAGATCACTTGCCTCTCACAGATGTAGGTTCCATCCTCGCTCTGGGAGTTGAATTTTTATGCCCCCCTTCTAAGAAGAGGGGGTACATTGTATATTGCTTTGCACATGTCTGTCGGTCGGTCGGTCCGTCCACCAGGTGGTTTCCGAATGATAACTCAAGAACACTTGAATCTAGGATCATGAAACTTCATAGGTACATTGATCTTGACTCGCAGATGACCCGTATTGATTTTGAGGTCTCTAGGTCAAAGGTCAAGGTCACAGTGACCCGAAATAGTAAAATGGTTTCCACATGATAACTCAAGAACGCTTAGGCCTAGGATCATTAAACGTGATAGGTAGATTGATCATGACTCGCAAATGACCCCTATTGATATTCAGGTCACTAGGTCAAAGGTCAAGGTCACAGTGACCCGAAATAGTAAAATGGTTTCCGGATGATAACTCAAGAACACTATGGCCTAGGATCATGAAACTTAATAGGTAGATTGATCATAACTTGCAGATATCCCCTATTGACTTTCAGGTCACTAGGTCAAAGGTCAAGGTCACAGTGACCCGAAATGGTAAAATGGTTTCCAGATGATAACTCAAGAACGCTTATGCCTAGAATCATGAAACTTCGTAGGTAGATTTATAATGGCTGGCCGATGACCCCTATTTATTTTCAGGTCACTAGGTCAAAGGTCACGGTCACGGTGACCCAAAATAGTGAAATGGTTTTCGAATGATAACTCAAGAACGCTTATGCCTAGGATCATGAAACTTCATAGGTACATTGATCATGACTCGCAGATGACCCTTATTGATTTTCAGGTCACTAGGTCAAAGGTCAAGGTCACGGTGACCCCAATAGTAAAATGGTTTCCGGTTGATAACTGAAGAACGCTCATTCCTAGGATCATGAAACTTGATAGGTAGATAGATCATGACTTACAGATGACCCCTATTGATTCTGGATGACAACTCAAGAATGCTTATAGCTAGGATCATGAAACTTCATAGGTACATTGATCATGACTGGCAGATGACCCCTATTGATTTTCAGGTCACTAGGTCAAAGGTCAAGGTCACAGTGACACAAAACTTCCACCCAAGTGCCCGCTCATGAAATGCTAAGGGGACCTTGGGTCTTTCTCCACCATGACAAGCGGGAAAAGGCGCCATATAGCCATTAAACGTGTCAATTCGACGTTAAAACAAACAACTTCTATTGTTTTGTTAATGTCTGATGCTGCCTTATCCTTGAAAAGTAATGTTTGTATTGCCATATGAAATATTTCCTTATTTTTCCAGAAAGTCGAACCACCAACTGTACATGTGACACTTACAATAATTAGTGCCTGTGCACAAGATGACGTTACAGAACTTCTCCTCAGTGATGACTCTGTGAGGGCAATTCCTTCACAATTATTAATGGCTGCCCTTCCACAAGAACTTGAAGAAGTATTGGATCCAGAATCTTTCTTTGCAGAGCGAAAAACAAACTTAAGGCTGCAATTAAAAGGATCGGAAGTACTTTCAGTGAAACTTCAGTAAACTGTTATACATATACATGACATTATTCAGCATTCCTAGTTTACCATGTATTCCCTAGTGTTTTTTTTATAAATCTCCTACTTTTTCATACATTTTACAACAAGCTCCTACTTCTCCTAGTTATGCCCCCCTTCAAAGAAGTGGGATATTGCTTTGCACATGTTGGTGTGTTGGTCTGTCCGTCCGTCCACCACATGATTGTCTGATGATAACTCAAGAACGCTTAGGCCTAGGATCATGAAACTTCATACGTACATTGATCATGACTGGCAGATGACCAACTATTGATTTTGAGGTCAATGGTCACAGGTGAAGGTCATAGTGACTGGAAATAGGAAAATGGTTTTTAAATGATAACTCCAGAATGCTTACGCCTAGGATCATGAAACTTAATAGGGACATTGGTCATGACCAGCAGATGACCCCAACTGATTTTCAGGTCAATAGGTCAAAGGTCAATGTCACAGTGACCTGAAACAGTAAAATGGTTGAATGGAAATAGCAAAATGGTTTCCAAATGATAACTCAAGAAAGCTTTGCTTTATGCCTGGGATCATGAAACTTCATAGGGGCATTGATCATAACTGGCAGATGACTCTTATTGATTTTCAGGTCACTAAATCAAAGGTCACAGTGAAACGAGACAGTAAAGTGGTTTACTGCAAATAGGAAAATGGTTTCCAGATGATAACTCAAGAAGGCTTACGCCTGGTATCATAAAACCATCACCACCTCCACCACCACCTCAGTGACAAAAAACGTATTCACACAATAGCTGCCATTACAACTGACAGCCCATATGGGGGGCTTGCATTTTTTATAAACAGCCCTTGTTCTTTTTCAAGTAACAAGTCTTAAAAACTTTTAATGGGCAAAAAAATAATTTGATTTTGTTAATTTGATGTCACCTGGATATGTATACATGTATTCATAGGGTTTTAAATATAGTTGTGTTTGCTGTAGGTATAATGGCATTTAACATACCTGAAATTACGCATATAATTTCTTGATTTTGACATTTGCAAAGATTGCCAATATACAACATGAAGAAGTGATTAGGCAAAATTATTTTTACAATACTTGAGGCTGGACCCTACACATTCAGTTTAATTGGGTCTAGCCACTCATAAGTTATCAATAAGAAAGCAGGGAAATTTAATATTTGAGTTTCATCTACAGATCATGTGATGTAGCATTTATAGGTACAGGAAAAGACTCGAACTTGTATAAATGCAAAGGATCTTTCAGTTATAAAATTAGAAGTTATAAAATTAAAAACAAGCTTGATCTTGTAAACAGAAAATCATTCGTTGAGTACACGACTTTCCATTGATTAAATCTGGAACTCCTTACTTAAATTCTTCTAATTCATCATGTATGCTACTGGTTTCTCTTATATGATCCATAAGAATACTTGTAACATAATCAATGACTTAGTGCATATTTGAGGATGTTGATTGCAATCCACAGTCAATAAATTTGTTTGGTAGCATGTTATATTTAATACCTGACATACAGTTGTCCATTCTTATAAATGGTTAGTTTATTCATGTGATCAGCAAGAAAATTGACATGATCCATTGTTGTAGTGCCGAAAAGTCCTTTTGAAAGTTTATCTATGAAAAGCAAAAGTGCACTTTTACCTCTAGATTAGATTATGGTTGATTAAAGAATAAGGCTCAATACTCAAATTGTACACTTGTATTTTGCTCCTCTTCATTTCTGAGGCTTTTTATTCGAGTCATCATGTGAGATAACATGTGACACGATTGATTGTTCACTTAACAAGCTGGAAGTGCAGACACATCAAATTATTTTGTGTTCCCTTCAATTAAAGCATGATGTCTATTTATTAAAAGGGTGTTATTTTCAACTGCTTATATGTAAAGGTGATTTTCCTGTTAAAGACTATTTTTCTTCTTAACCATTTGAAAATTTAAGTGCGTTTGCCTTTGTTATTTAGCCCTTTTACATTTACAATACATATGTTAATATTTATTCAAAAGACAGAGAATTACATGATACTATTCTTGTTCCAAACATTTAAAAATCATTTTGTAGAACTAGATTATTAGTTAATACTTCATTATGCAAAGTTATATTAAGCTTTGATGTTTAAAACCATCAACTTCCATGTTCTACAAGTTGTTAATGCATTGTGTTCATTAAATTCATCTCAGCACTAAATACTTGTTCATTTTTATGCCCCCCTTCGAAGAAGAGGGGGTATATTGCTTTACTCATGTCGGTCGGTATGTCGGTCTGTTGGTCTGTCGGTCCATCCACCAGGTGGTTGTCAGATGATAACTCAAGAACGCTTGGGCCTAGGATCATGAAACTTCATAGGTTCATTGATCATGACTCGCAGATGAACCCTATTGATTTTGAGGTCACTAGGTCAAGGTCACGGTGACCCGAAATAGTAAAATGGTTTTTGAATGATAACTCAAGAACCCATACGCCTAGGATCATGAAACTTCATGGGTAGATTGATCATGACTCGCAGATGACCCCTATTGATTTTTAGGTCAAAGGTCAAGGTCACGGTGACCCGAAATAGTAAAATGGTTTCCGGATGATAACTCAAGAATGCATACGCCTAGGATCATGAAACTTCATGGGTAGATTGATCATGACTCGCAGATGACCCCTATTGATTTTGAGGTCACTCGGTCAAAGGTCAAGGTCACGGTGACCCGAAATAGTAAAATGGTTTTCAGATGATAACTCAAGAACGCATATGCCTAGGATCATGAAACTTCACAGGTAGATTGATCATGACTCGCAGATATTCCCTATTGATTTTGAGGTCACAAGGTCAAAGGTCAAGGTCACGGTGACCCGAAATAGTAAAATGATTTTCGGATGATAACTCAAGAACGCTTTTGCCTAGTTTTCGATGTGTTGGTAACTCTGCCCTGCCTTCATTTAGATTGATATCGGTACAATTTATAAACATTTCATTATCATTAGCACTTTGCTTTTTGAGTGGTTACTCCTCCGTTGTTATATGAATAATTTAGTGAAAATGTTAAATGTGTTAAAATATTGTTCCAAAATATTTTATAACACTCAATAGTGATGCCATCAGATTCCGGACTTTTGTTATTTGGCATTTCTTAACGAGCTTGTCAATATTCATATTCAGTTTGTAATCCTTCACATACTTGTTATTCCACTTCCTTTAAAGCATGATGTGTTATTTTAAAGAGGTTGTTATTTTCGACATTCTTTCGTTTATAGTGTTTCGCAAAATAGGCTTCTTCTATTATTTGACTTTTATTTGTTATGTCTTTGCCATTAACTACTAGTCTGTGTATAGTTTTGTGTTTGCTACTACGTTTTAAAATGTTTGCACAGTATTTTGTATTGTTTTCATTGTGTTCAACATGCTGTGCCCGTGCTCAAAGTAATATGCCATTGAGGTGTGTGTGATAAATTCCTTCTATTTTTTTTTGTGTGTGAAAATTTCCTTCTTCAATGGAGGTGGTATAATTTGTGTTTCTTTTATGCATCTGTTTTTCAAGTGCTTCAATGACTTTTATGGCTTCATTTTCAAGTTTGTGTGTTTCTTTTTTTTTTTTAGCTTACCTGAGCACAACGTGCTCATGGTGAGCTTTTGTGATCGCCTTTTGTGTGTCGTCTGTGGTGCAGCGTCAACATTTACCTTGTTAACACTTTAGAGGTCACATTTATTGTCCAATCTTCATGAAACTTGGTCAGAACATGTGTCACATTAATATCTTGGACAAGTTTGAAAATGCTTCTTGTCGTTGAAAAACCTGCGTGCCAGGGGGTGTGGCAGTTTTCCTAATATGGCTATTATAAAACCTTGTTTAAGACTCTAGAAGTTATATTTTTTGTCCAATCATCATGAAACTTGGTCGGAACATGTGTTCCAATAAAATATTTGACAAGTTCAAAAATGATTCCGGTTGGAAGAAAAACATGGCCGCCAGGGGGCGGGGCAGTTTTCCTATTATGGCTATAGTAAAACTTGTTCACACTGTAGAAGTCAAATTTATTGTCCAATCTTCATGAAACTTAGTCAGAACATTTGTTCTAATGATATCTTAAACGAGTTCTAATATGGTTCCAATTGGTTGAAAAACATGGCTGCCAGGTGGCGAGGCAGTTTTTCCTTTAATGGCTACAGTAAAACCTTCTTAACACTCTAGAAGTCACATTTTTAGTCCCTCACAACATGTTTCCCAGTAAAATCTTAAACGAGTTTGAAAATGGTTCCAGTTGAATGAAAAACATGGCCGCCAGTGGTCGTGGCAGTTTTCCTTATATAGCTTTAGTGTAAAGTAAATTTTCAACATTCTTTCGTTTATACAGGCTGTCAAGCGGTCATACTTTTTCCTACTTTTTCCTACTATTTCCTACTTTTTCATCAGGATCCTACTTTTTCCTATTTTTTTACCAAATCTTCCTACTATTCCTACTTTTTCATTTTCAATGGAGAATATTTTTTTTAAAGAGTTTACTAAGTAAACTTGCAGGATGAATGAATCTATGGCATGACTGTATCCCTGTTAATGTGCATTCATCTAGATGAGACCTGACAACCCATGCTGACTGTCTGCTAATACCTCTTCAGGAGCATAAATATTTATTTCTTATGTAACTTTTAAAATTATTGACATTTTTTTTTAAAGTAACAATAGTGCCTTGTTTACTTCCTTAGCATTTGTACACTGCAGACTTCACTACCTTACACAGTTCCCAGTGATGCAAGAGCTGAGGGAACCCATTGTTTATTCCAGTTTTATTTTTTTTCCATTGACAACAATTTGACCAAACCTTATGCATGTTTACATGATATTGCTGTTTGGAATGTAGAGATATAGAGATACATGCATTGTATGAGTGGTTATGTAATATGGAATTTATTACACAAGTTATTGGAAAAAAGATAAAACTGATGCTTTGCCGAGTTTTCATCATTTACAAATATAATGTAATAAATTCTGTATTACATGACAACGGATATGATGTTCTATTGATATCATAGGTACATCATGTTTAGTAATTAAAGATAAATGCACAGAGCCTAAATGCCCTGATACATTTTTATGCTCCCGGTAGGGTGGCAAATTACAGTTGTACTGTCAGTCAGTTTGTCTGTCTGTCTGTGTGTGTGTGTCCGTCCGAAAACTTTAATATGGGCCATAACTTTTGCAATATTGAAATAGCAACTTGATATTTGGCATGCATGTTTATCTCATGAAGCTGCACATTTTGAGTGGTGAAAGGTGAAGGTCGTCCTTCAAGGTCAAAAGTTAAAAAATACAATCCAAGGGAAGTAATAAGCTTTAAAAGGGAGATAATTTCTAAACCTGCCAAATGATATATTGAAATTTTATTTCAAAGCTGCGCAATAGTGGGCATTGTGTTTGGGACAACCACAATTCTTGTCTTATGATGCCATAGCTAGTGAGGTAACTTCAAGGTGTTAAAGCGGGTATATACGATTTAGTCAAATATTTATGAATTTATATAAACTGTGTAAAAAACTTATTATATATATATTTCAATATAAATTAAAATAAAAGTTAAGAAGAACATGTGTCGAAAAATGCGAAATAAGCCAGATATTTAATTCTGAAATTGAAAACGGCTGTACAGCCGAATTCGCCAGCATGTATACCATACATGTACGATGTGCATCTAAAGTTACGAGGAGTGTTCCAGAAGTTAGTGGATTTTCGCTATAACTTTCATTTGGTAACATAAATGGACAAACAAATAGCATGTTAAGAATATTTCGTCCTTTCCAAATCTACTCTCCAAATATCATGGAAATACATAAAACAATAAATAATTATATATCAGAGATTTAAACATGTGCACAATGTGCACACCGACGCACGTGTAACGTTTCTGTTCAACGTCAATGACGTTATGAAGTTAACAACTGTCAAATCTTTTCCACATAATCACCTCCAACGCGAATGCACTTTATGTGTCGGGAAATCCACTTGTCAAAAGTGTCTCTATACCAGTCAGCGTCAAAAGACGACACGATTCGCTTTGCTGCAACTGTAAGTTCCTGTTTACTTGCAAAGCGAATACCGCGCAACTGTGATTTAACTTCCGGGAAGACGCGGAAGTCCATAGGGGCCAAATCCGGGCTGTAAGGAGGACTTAGGCGCTGTAACGTGAAATTTGCCGTAAATTCTGTTTATCAACGACATTTAAACCAAATTTAAATTCGCGTAACGCTCATACTTATAATAAAATACACGCGTGCGCCGCATGTCGTTACTGAGGTCTCTATGGCAACGCGTTTCAAACGCGCTTTATGGAATTAATGCATTTTTAGCTTATATATAAAGTCCGTGATAATTGGTTTGTATAATATGTAAATTTCATTGACTTTTACCAGCAAACTAATAAGTTATAGTGAAAATCCACAAACTTCTGGAACACCCCTCGTAGTTTAACGGTTTATAATACAAAGACGAATGCTTCGATTATTGTAGGAAAATATGTACGTCACTATCGGCTCGGGGCGCTAATTTGTCTTTGCTGCATTTTATGAAATTCGGCTTTAATGTATAATTTTTCTTGCCTATTTTGTGTTTTTGTAACATATTTTATCAATATATTACAATTAAACACATATGAAAAATCGTATATACCCGCTTTAAAGCGAAGTATTAAAATTATTAAACGGCATTATTACACTCCCGCAAAGTCATCAATAATTTAAAAGCCATTATTTGAAACTGGAATAAACAATGTAGTGCAACTGTTTCATTGCCCAATCAATGCTGTCATAAAAGATGTAAGGTGATAAGGTCCTATCTCCAGTTGCATAATCTGCTCTGCAATGACCAGTCATTTTGAATGTAACTTAAGTCATTATAACTGCACCCTATTATCAATTTAAAGGTTTCACAATGTAGCTGTAGCAGAGCATTTACACTGCTTTATATACTAGTATTAATCTTGTACAACAAGTTGGTGTATCACTAAATAAATTTGGTCTTCTGCTTAAGGATATAACATGCACAATATAATTACCATTTTTATATCGATACACAGAAGACCTCTAACCACTTATTTGATGATACACCAAAATGAACAGCATCTAATTACATGTATACTTCTTTATCAGGGTAGCTTTGCTTGAAACTTAATTATCATAGATACACTATAAGTGCTAAAATTCCTAGTGGGAAAACAAAGTTTAACCCTTCATGGATGGAGAAGTTGGACAACAGTGGAAAAACACTGGGATCATGGTGCAAGAGAGATACCGGCAATGAGATTGCAAGATATTGTACTGTCTGAATGAAGTCCATCTTGTAGTAATTCTGGTGCTAATCAACTTATAAGTCATGCAGATGGATAAAAACACAAGGAAAACATGAAATACATGCATGATAATTCACAAAAGCGTTTGTTTGGAAGTGCCCAAAAGCCAAGCAGCTCTCAGGGTTGTGGGGATAAATCTATCTGTATGCAAGTACATCCATCACACAAGGAACAGGTACAAAAGGCTGAAATCTTCTGGGCCCTTAAGGTAGCTTCAAGTGGGTATCCATACAGAACATGTGATGGCACTCCTGCTCTGTTTCAAGCTATGTTTCCTGGACCTGTGTCTAAAAAATAAGAATAATGTATTCCTAGTTTTGAGGGAAAAGTTCCTACTTTTTCCTACTTTTTTCCTACTTTTCTTGCAAAAGTAGTTCCTATTTTTTCCTACTTTTTGAAAAAAGGTCACTTGACAGCCTGTTTATAGTGTTTCGAAAAATAGGCTTCTTCTATTATTTGACTTTGATTTGTTATGTCTTTGACATTAACTACTAGTCAGTGTATAGTTTTGTGTTTGTTTCTACGTTTTAAAATGTTGTACAGTATTTTGTATGTTTTCATTGTGTTTAACATGCTGTGCCCGTGCTCAAAGTATTATGCCATTGAGGTGTGTGTGATAAATACCTACTATTATAATTTTTATGTCCCCCACTATAGTAGTGGGGGACATATTGTTTTTGCCCTGTCTGTTGGTCAGTTGGTTTGTTTACGCGAACTTTAACATTTTGCAATAACTTTTGCTATATTAAAGATAGCAACTTCATATTTGGCATGCATGTGTATCTCATGAAGCTGCACATTTTGAGTGGTGAAAGGTCAAGGTCATCCTTCAAGGTCAGAGGTCAAATATATGTGGCCAAAATCGCTCATTTTATGAATACTTTTGCAATATTGCAGATAGCAACTTCATATTTGGCATGCATGTGTATCGTATGGAGCTGCACATTTTGAGTGATGACAAGTCAAGGTCATCCTTCAAGGTCAGAGGTCAAATATATGTGGCCCAAATCGCTTATTTTATAAATAATTTTGCAATATTAAAGATAGCAACTTGATATTTGGCATGCATGTGTACCTCATGAAGCTGCACATTTTGAGTGGTGACAGGTCAAGGTCATCCTTCAAGGTCAGAGGTCAAATATATGTGGCCCCAATCGCTTATTTTATGAATACTCTTGCAATATTGAAGATAGCAACTTGATATTTGGCATGCATGTGTATCTCAAGGAGCTGCACATTTCATTTTTGTAAGAATTTCCTTCTACAATGGAGGTGGTATAATTTGTGTTTCTTCTGTTTTTCAAGATCTTTAATGACTTTTATGGCTTCATTTTCAAGTTTGTGTGTTACTTTTTTTATTAGCTTACCTGAGCACAACTTTCTCATGGTGAGCTTTTGTGATCGCCTTTTGTGCGTCGTCTGTCATGCAGCGTCAACATTAACCTTGTTAACACTTTAGAGATCACATTTATTGTCCAATCTTCATGAAACTTGGTCAAAACATGTGTCCCATTAATATCTTGGAGGAGTTTGAAAATGCTTCTTGTCGTTGAAAAACCTGCGTGCCAGGGGACGTGGCAGTTTTCCTAATATGGCTATTATAAAACCTTGCTAAGACTCTAGAAGTTACATTTTAATCATCATGAAACTTGGTCAGAACATGTGTCCCAATGAAATCTTTCACAAGCTCAAAAATGGTTCCGGTTGGAAGAAAAACATGGCCGCCAGGGGGCAGGGCAGTTTTCCTATTATGGCTATAGTAAAACTTGTTCACACTGTAAAAGTCAAATTTATGGTCCAATCTTCATGAAACTTAGTCAGAACATTTGTTCTAATGATATCTTGGACGAAATCAATTATGGTTCCAATTGGTTGAAAAACATGGCTGCCAGGTGGCGTGCCAGTTTTTCCTTAAATGGCTATAGTAAAACCTTGTTAACACTCTAGAAGTCACATCTTTAGTCCGTCAAAACATGTTTCTCAAGAAAATCTCCAACGCGTTCGAAAATGGTTCCAGTTGAATGAAAAACATAACCGCCAGTGGTCGTGGCAGTTTTCCTTATATAGCTTTAGTGTATAGTGAAACCTTTTTAACACTCTAGAAGTCACATTTATTGTCCAATCTTCATGAAACTTAGTCAGAACATTTCTACAACCCATATCTCAGATGAGTTTGAAAATGGTTCTGGTCTGTTGAAAAACATGGCTGCCAGGTGGCGGGCCAGTTTTCCTTACATGGCTATAGTAAAACCTTGTTATAACGCTAAAAGTCACATTTGTGGTCCAATGCTTATGAAACTTTGTCAGAATATTTGTACTTATGATATCTGGGCTCAGATAGAAAATGCTTTAGGTCCGTTTAAAACATGGCCGCAAGGGGGCGTGGCATTTTTCCTAATATGGCTATTTAGTAATGTTAACACTAGAAGTCGCAATAATTATCCAATCTTCATGAAGCTTGATCAGAACATTTATTCTAACAATAGCTCAGCTGAGTTTGAAAATGGTTAAAATACGTTGAAAAATATCGCCGCCCAGAAGGGGGGGGGGGCAGTTGTCCTTATATGGCTTTATTGAAAACTTGTTGACGCTATATTAGCCTCATTTATTGGCCAATCTACATGAAACTTGGTCAAAACATTATTTTGTCCCAATGAAATCTTAGCGAAGATTGAAAATGGGTCATATGAGCTTAAAAACTAGGTCACTAGGTCAAATATAAAAAAAAACTTGTTGAAAGTCTATTTTTTGGTCTAATCTTCATGAATCAGCTTGCATTTGTCCAGAATAGTCTAGTACCTTTTGCTCTCAGGTGAGCGCCTTATGGCCTAACAGCCCTCTTGTTTTAAATGACTTTCATCTTATTGTTGTGTTAAGTATCTTGCCTTTAATTATTTCCCATAAGGTGTGTGGATTTGCATCTTTGTTATCTTAAACTGTATTGGTTATTACCTGTTATATTTGTGTTTGATATTGTGTATCTTTTCAAAAGCTATTATTTACTTTAAAAAAAAGAACATTTTGAATAACATAATTGAAAACTACAATTACATAAACATATGGCATACAGTTAATAATAATGAAAAAAATACACCTGGCACTCAAACACAAAACCAGCAATATTTTGGAGATAAGATTTTTTTTAAATATGCGAGTCTATTGCAACATTATCGAAACATGCAACATAAAACCAGGATTTATGACTGATCACTCGATAGTTGAACTTAAACTGCATGAAATACAACCTGAAATAGCCGAAGGTACTTTAAAGATTTCCATTTCTTTTATCTCTAATAATGGGTTAAGAACAATATTGAAATCCTCTCCGACTATCTATGTTCGGACCGTAAACGTTCATTAATGTTAATTGTGTTTCGTGTATTTTTATATCTATACTTGCTTGTCTGCCAATCATTATTACGTTCAAGTAATCCACTGTTATTCCTGTATGACTTTTACTCAGACAAGCGATGCCTTGTTTATTTGTATGTTGTCCGCTAAGATAAATATCTCCGTCCCAACCACTTTTTAATGTTTTTGCTAAGGTATGTTTAAGGTGACTTTCCTGTATAAAAAAGACTTATAATACCTTTTTTGTCTAACCATTTGAAACTTTTAGTGCATTTATCTTTGTTATTTAGCCCTTGTACATTTACAGTACATATGTTAATACTCACACAAAAGAACGAAAATTGCATGATACCATTCTTGTTCCAAACATTTTAAAATCATTTTGTAGAGCTAGATTATTAGTTAGTTCATTATGTCAAGTTATATTAAGCTTTGATGTTAAAAACAATTACCTTCCATGTTCTACAGGTTGTTGAAACATTGTATTCATTAAATTGATCTCAGCACTAAGTACTTGTTCATTTATAACGATGGTATTGGTAACTTTGCCCTGCCTTCAGATTGATCTCAAAACCATTTTCATACATTTCATTATCATTAGCACTTACCTTTCAAAATGCCATGATTGTCATTATATTGACTGAAAATAGTCTACCAGTCACACATAACTTAATTAGTATCTCCCTTTTTAGCTAGACTTATAGAACAAAACCACCGCTATTGTCATAGCCAGGTAGACGGCGTCCGCGTTTGTTTAGTTGTCTGTAAATGTCAATTTCCGCAAAGACTATCAAAGATATCCTCTTCAAACTTACAATACTTGCTCAATTTCGCCTGTTTAGTCAATCCTGACAAGGCTGGACCATGCTCTAACGTTGTGGTTCATGATTGGATATACTTTATTTTTGTCCTAAACTCTACTTTGGACAAGACCTTCACACTGACCTATTTTATGATGACCTTGACCATTGAATGACCTTACCTTAAAGGTCGAAGTGTTTAAAACTAGATAAACATATTAAGCACGAGTATCATATAAAACCTTCAACTTCATAACATCACCATACATGTACACTGTATCTGGCAGCAAAATAGCGTGGATCCGTTTACATTTACTACAGTTTAGTCACTACACTTCTTACCAAGCACCCTAAATCTAGCCCCAGGCCTTCAGCGCCTACGGCGCTTTGATTTGTTTGTACTTTTGTTGTTCCCTGTTCTCGGAGAAATGAGTTTAACATGTGCGCCATTGATGCATCGGATCACACACGGCATACCCATAGAAGATATAAGAAACACGTTCTGTGCGTCCTTAAATTCGTCGTCCGAAGTCGGAAATCGTATTGCCCTGTTAATTAAGTCAAATAAAGTGTCAGTCGCTGCAATTTGTTGTTTACTCGTCGAAATTGTGAAGGTCGTCGATGGTTAGCTTTTATAATGTCGCGCGCCGCGGTCATTTTGTGTAAGTTACCTCTCGGTTACTTGTACTTACTCACCTAGGAAAGCAGGGTATGTTTTAACTGGGTTTTAACCGATCGGTATAACTAACCAAATTTTATACAAACGCTTACCGAACAGTAACCAACATGTTACCGACTTTTAACCGCCGGTATGTGGTTAACCGCCGGTTAAGCTGTTTATACAATCGGGTGCTGGTGGCTTTGTTAGGTTTGTTATATGTAGTTGAGCAGCAGTCTTCATTTGTGTCTTGTTCTGTGAAAATTGGGCATAATGCATGTGCGTAAAGTGTCGTCCCAGATTAGCCTGTGCAGTCCGCACAGGCTAATCAGGGACGGCACTTTCCGCTTCAATGGTATTTTACGTTTAAAGGAAGTCCTTTTTAACCAAAAATCTAGTTTTCTTTGGAAAATTTCAAAATAAACGATTATAAGCCATCTTGGATATAAGCATTTGGTCAAACTTTCTAAACACATTTATATCTATATAAATAGAGCACTACATTGTGATGTTTTTTTTTAAATATTTTTTTTAAGATATTATTACGATGATCAATTCGTTAAAATTGAGTTTTAAACCTATAACTGTAAAAAATATAAATATTTGGGTTGATATCTAGTGACTATCACTTTTAAATAAATAATATTTGCCCTTCGTGGAATGATGATGGGCGTTTCAATAATGAACCTCCTAATGTCCTGTGGTCCACTTATGACGGTTGAACATTATTCAGTTCTCAAACTTTTCAATAGCTCCACAAATATAATTACCTTCCCCATTGTATCCCTTAAGGTCATAATATATTGATTACATGACCGCTCTGTCAAACTCTTTGAGTGACTGTAGTGTATTGCAATTTGAAATATATTGACATTCAATTAAATTGCGTTCTTATCTTATCCTTACTGCCAAAACACTTGACCCTCGGACTCAATGTTATTTTTGAAATATGAGAAGATCCTTATTAAAATTCCATAATGAGCAATTTTAATGTGTCTGCAAATAAAGTAATGTTTGGGACAATATTAAATCCACTGCAATCAGCAATTTAGGGGATTGTTTACACGATTTTTCATGTTTATGCTACTGTAGGAGGCAAGATGGTAGTCAGAGAGGGCGTCCTTTAGTCAGAGTGGATGGCTGGGGGAATTCTGTCCGAAATTGGTGTAGGCTCTGTATCTTTAAAATTATTATGGGGATTTTAATATAACTTTGTATTTTATCCCGCATTTACCAGATAATGAGCTGCGAAAACCTCACATGATTCTAGGTTGAATGTCAAGTTTATAGTTCAAGTTCAAAGGTCATACATATCTTGAAGGATTAGGAAACATGACTCTTAATTCCTTGACCAGACAATATGCCACTAATAAATCCCATGCTTGCCCTTGAAAAAGTCACAATTCAAGGTCATAGACCGTAAGTGTTCAGGTCTTCTTTTGTATTGATGACAATTAATGCATATGCATGAAGCCCTGTTTTCCCAAAATGAAGCTTACATTATATTTTATATTAATGATTTGCAGAAAAAAAAGTTATTATAACTTCAAAGGAACCTCACTGACATGGCAAATAAACAAAATTACTTTCAAATCAAATAAACAACCAATGAGTTCTAAATTTGTACCTTGTGGTATTTTAGTAAACATCTTTAAGGGACCTTTTCACAGTTTGTCATTAAATGCTCAATATTGATTAACGTTAACATTGGATCTTAAAAGCTCCATAAAAAAAGAATAAAATTAAAGAAACAAAAAGTTACCCCCATCTAGGTTCGAACCACTGATCCCTGGAATAAAAGTATATCCATAAAACCACTCGGTCATATAATGAGAAATGTATTTTATACTTTATATAAGCAATCCTCGTAGTATGAAAAAATATTACGACAACAACAGAACTCTCCAATATATTTAATCGTTTAATTTTGTCAATTTACGATAACGTGAAAAGGTCCCTTTAATGTCTTCAGACTTGCAAATTGAATGAGTTCAATACACTGTCAGATCTTACATCATGAATAACTTACAGGTTTCGTGGTTGCCTGTGTGCCTGGGGCCAGTAGATTTAAGCCCGTGAAACTTAATTTCAAAAGTTGATTACAGTTGGGCTAAAAAGAAGAGCAACTCGTTTTTTCAAAGCTTGAATAACTCAATCCAATTAAACATAGAATACAAATTGGCGACTGTGGATCAATTAGGCCTAGGAAATGATTCCGGCTCACATCAAGACATGATGCATTAAAAGTATGTCATGTCGGCAAAATTATTGCTCAATAATTTAAAGAAAATAGATAAAGTATAAGATACACATAACACAACATGTGCATGATTCTAGGCTTGGTATTCTTTAGCAAGGCAGCCACAATTCTAAAGATGGTTGCCAGTTCAGCAACCAATTGCGAAAAAAGAGACAAATTGTTGTTATTTTGTCTAAATTATCCATATACCATAAAAAATACATAAAAATGTTGAAAAACAGTGCACACACATCTCGATCTGTGCTTTAAGACACACTCTTTATTTCTTGGAATAGGTTGTGTTCATTTCAAACTTGCGATATAAAAAGCTATAACATCATTTTGAAAACTGAGTTGCGTCTAAGATTATACAATATCGAACAACTGCAGTGCCTTCAGCGCTTTGATTAAAATGATGGACTGTCAGGATAAAAAAAACTACAGTTGAAACATACATATTTGAAGACATTTGTAAATACAAATATGCATTCTGTTGAACCTTACACTATCTTTAAAACATTAAATGCCTTAATCTCATACAGGTTTTTGCATAAACATTCAATAACATGTTTAATAAAGCATTAATTTCCGTAATATGAGCACATGATAAGCCGATGATTTTACATGAGTTTATAATGTGTGCACTATGTCGTGAGTAGTTTGTTATAACGAACAAGAAACCGTTTCAACTTTCTTTCAAATTTCAATAACTTTAACTAGAGATTAAACCATCTTAATGTTGTTTTTTTCTCATTCCCTTTTATGATATTGTCTTTGACAAAATTAAAAATAACGGACAAACAGCCATCTTGAACTTTAGAATTTCGTCAAACTATATAAAGTTTATCTCGTTATAAGAGTACTAATTCATGAGATATTGGATTTGTAAAAACATTAGCAAAAATAATAGTTCGTAATGCCTTGTTAAACCTTTCATTTAAATTTAACCCTAAGTGAGAATCATTAATAGAATGTTTGGGTTCGGCGCTTTGTAAATACTAGTACCACTTAGAACAGACTATTTGCCTTCTACGGAATGATGAAGGATGGTTTCGTTCGTTAAGTCTATTCAAGTGTTTAACGCTGAGTCATGTCTCAACACTTCAACCACCATTTAAGTGCTCCTCTTCATTAGGAAGATTGATGGTTTGAAATTATTCGCACCACAACTCCTCCACCCCATGACATGAAGTACTTTATATTACTACATTCAAAATTGGTATCATGATATTTAAATGCTTCTCTTGCTTCAGCATTGTCACGTTATTCTATTGAACAAAGATGCTTACACATAGACACAGTTTTTATTGATGTTTATTTTGTTCCTTAAATTTTAACCCAACACTTTCCAACGTCCAGTAATATTATAATCAACAAGATACTAGCGAACCCGTAAACGGGATTCGCCCGTGACAATTAGAAATTGTGAAACTACATCCCTGCTTGTATATTGTGTACTGGCTTCCCTCATAATACAAAAAGTTTATATACCCATTAACACTAGACGCTAGTATATAATATGAGGAAAGATGCGTAACTAAGACAGGAAAAGTTCAGCTATTTAACAAAGGAGTGTAACTAATAAATGACATTTTGGGCCTATGTGCTTGACAGTACATCGATTAAACTAAGGAATGTATATTAACAAATGACATGTAGGCCCGGGGCTTGCCTTTTCAAATGTAACTATGAGGAAATTTGTATGAATAAATAAATTATAAATTTATAAATTGACCATACGACCACACCGTTAAATAGTTGTTTTTATAAACAAAAGGCCAATCAATGAAATTGTTATTTTTGTAAATAACGGATTTTCTTAAGTTCAATAGGTAATTTTCAAACAATCGTTACGTTACACACGTAAGCGCTAAATACATCTTTGCCTGTTAAATTTTCTTGCACAATCATTTAAGCCCTAAGTACAGCAACATCTGACTTGCACTTTAAAGGGTCATTGTTCAACCGAAATGTTCAATGATGAATTATACTTTGTTAAATTCTCACGGTAGTAAAATAGTCACTAACGTTAATTTCAACTTGGTGAACAATGATACAAAATAAACAGTTTAACAGTTAGATGCAAAGTATGAATCTTCATGGGTTGAACAACTTAGGCAGAACAGCACGGCTAAGAAGAATGCAGTTACAATGCATGTCACATGTGCACAGTAATTGTATTTATATAAATAAAGTAGTCATGTTTTTGTTTCTCCACCTAGATTTCATTTGATCAAATTTCTTCCATTTTGTATAGGAAATTAAAGTGTGGGCCTGTTTTTTTCATCAGGTAGGAACGAAGATCTGTAAACGCCGTATTGAACTTGAAGTCGTTCTGTGAGAACGCTTTAAGGGGTACTTACACTGTCGGCTCAAAATTTGTATGGATCATAATTGTGTCCAGCATGAATGAATCTTAGTTTAACTTGGCTTATGTATCAAGCCTGCTGAGACGTAGTGAAGCGTGTACACATCATGTCCCTATTCAAATAAACATTTTCAAAGAAAAGGTCAAATATGTTTAAGAAAGCCCTACCTGGTAAATATTTGCGTAAACAAGAATAACGTTTCTCTGCATTTAAAAGGTCAGCAACGCTTCAAAACTTATATTCAAGGCTAAAACGTCAAAATATAGCCCTATAAAATGCAACGGCAATTGTACAATGTGTATCTGTACTGATAAATGCATATTACAACAGCAAAGATATTGATGGTTTTAACTGTGTGTTTCACGATAGAAGAATCTTAAACCCACTATCCCCACTGGAAATACATAACTAGGCCCAACCGTCTTCACTGGAAATACCGCACTTGGCCCAACCATCTCCACTGGAAATACCGCACTTGGTCCAACCATTTCCACAGGAAATACCGCACTTGGCATGAATGACCTTCACCGCAACGGTCAATTTAAAAAATCTTATACTTAATAAACATTCAAACATCGGCAATATCTGTTTAGGTTATCTAAAACTTTAAGTTTTCAAAACAAATCAAGGCACGGCATAATAAAAGAAAAAATAATTAAAGAGCAGAAAATATCGGTGTTTTTATTATGACCAGGCGGGCATGCATATATGGGAGCTGACTACGTTTAATTTAGGTAAGTTGGAACTAACGTACGAAATGGCATCGTTGTTGTGATTTTCGAATAGTGGCAGCGTGTATTTTCATTAGTTGCAATAATTCAACACTCAGCTTTATAACCCAAAGGGTTGCTGAGAGTTGCAATACGCCGTTTATTGTCTAAAGGTGCAAAATTGTGATCACCCCTGCAAAGGCTATGGGGCACTGATACTGGAAAAACTTATCAACGTTTCAATGTCTTAACACAAACTCGAGCAAATGGTACAATTAAAGCAAGAAATGATTACTTTTTATTTACTTTGCTACTCTTTCGTATACTTTATCCATCGAATTGGAAAATGTCAACAAGAATATTGTGTTGAAACATTATCATTTTTTAAGGGTGCATGCAAAGGATAGCGACTGTAGTTTGCTTTTCAGGTTAATGTAATGTGTTTTTGAAGTTAATTCATCGCTTGCCTTAATTGGTCACGAACGCTGTCTCTTTAGTGATGCGCACTAATCAGCGGCAGAGAACTGCGGTTGTGATTATGAAGGGGTGCATTTATATGGACTATTATTTTTACCTGGTTAGGAAACTTAACATTTAGATTGCTTTCAAATTATTACGTCCTTTCGGCTCTACTATGTTTGCGCTTACTTCGTTTGTATGTTTGTTTCAATATGATATTGAAGGAAACCCGACCACAAATCTGCTGTTTACTTACATGAGCTACGAACAATCGGATGAACTAATATATTTTTCTCATATAATACAAACTATTTGCGCATGTTAAAGTAACATATAACTAAATCACGAATATCTTATTATCATGACGCGTTTTTTCTGTAAACATGCATTATTGCCGAAATACAGTGGTTTATACTCTCTTTCTGGAACTGACTTTCTTTATGCACATGTTAGGATTTGTCTTTCAAATGAAAAATAGATCGTTCCTAAGTTAAAGTGTTTGCGACGATATCACTTCTCGTCTTTAATAACGTTCATGCGTCAAAATCAATATTATAGTTTTATACAAGGTTATGGGTGCAATTTAAGCAATGGGGCAATGTTGATATACGAGATAATAGAATGTTTATCAGCCCTTTCCAGTCCTAATTTAATGAATTAAAATTTTTTATGACGTGTTATTGGCGTCGCCCTGGAGGGCGGCGATTAGTATGTAATGCATTTTTTTTCGCTTATGGGAGGAGAAGTTATTTTACGGATCAATGTATATATCTTTGTTTTAAGAATATCTTGCATAGTGGTGATTTTTTTGAAAATTAGTGTAAATAAGTACTGCATTTGTGCCTATACATTTATTACAACAGTTATTGTCAATAATGCAAAGCTAATTGTTTTAATTAATAATTGATCCACAACTGATCACAGTGGAAAGATCACAGGGACGCGGCAGATACGCGAAACTTTCTGGTTTTGTATAAAGACAAATGATGTTTTGTATAGAAACAAAACATAATCAAATATATTTATTTTGTGATTTGTTTTTAATTTGCTTATTTAGTGGAGAATCAATGTAGTACGATATTTGACGACCTATCGCGCAAGCAAGTTTATTGGAAGGCGTAGAGGTACGAAAACGTACAATGTATTAGTTTATTAATAGACATATAATAACGATCGCTATACACAAATTCATTAAAATGCAGTACAAAAGTGAATGTCAGTCGGAGTAGGTCAGTTGGTAGAGCGTTAGACTGAAGTTGTTTAAGCAACAGTAATCTAAAGGCCCCCGGTTCAATCCCGGGTTCTGGCACAAACGGAACAGTTCGGCGGCTGACAATTTTTTCAGTCAGGTTAATTAATATAATAAAGCTTTTTTTATGTAGACCTTTTAAAATCCATTTTACTACAATTGGACATTTTTATTAAAATTAATGGATGCAACTTGGTGACAACTTTAATTGAAATTTCTTACTTCACTTAAATATCTTATAAAAAATACACGTGTTTTTATATTAACAAATACTCTAGTACATACAAACAACACATCTATTATCCATGTATTTTTATGGTTGTCTATCATAGGCCTATCCCTACCACATATAGAGCGCGAAGCTTGACACGTATTATTGATTGTAACAATGAGTTGCGATAAAGGAAGCAGCCGCTTATCAAGGAGGAGCTGTGTCCCAGCAACCCGTTTCCCTAGAGTCAAGCACTCCTCGGAGTTGTTTTTTTAAGAACCACATATAGAGCGCAAAGCGCGACAAGTTTTACTATCCAGGTGGTATGGGCCCTTTAGCATTATCCGACAATTACGTACATAGTTATCTTTCATAGAATTTGAGAAAATTTGAAATCCTTGTTCGAAGTCCAAAATTTTCATCCGATTGTTCCCAAACTTACACAGGTTTTTTGTCATGAGGACCCAACCCAAACTCTATATGAGCAATATCGTACCATAAGTCCAGACTTATGTCTCTTTTAATTTAAAAATAAAAGTGAAAAACTGCTTGGTTAGGTGATTACGTCAACATTTTTCATCAGATTCTTTCCAAACTTAAAATGTCTTCATATCAATTAGCATTTTAACCTCATTTAAAATGAGAAACATCGGGACAATAAGTCCAGAATTGTTTTCTATTAAATTTGACAAAATAAACAATTTCCACTTGTTTAAAAGATTTCACAACTTTCGTCTGAATCTTTCCAAACTTGTCAAGTGTTTTATATCAGTATTACTCGAACCCTATTGAAAATGATGAATATCGGAACAATAAATCTATTATGATCTTTTACTGAATTTCAAAGTATTGTGAAATGCAGCTTCTTTACACAATTTACAGTTTCATTAAAAAAAATTAAAACTTTTACAGTGTTTTCATATCAATGAGTACTCAACCCCTATAGTAAATGAGCAAAGTAAGAATAAGTTCAGAATCATCTCCCCTTGAAGTTGAGAAAAATATGAAATACGCTTAAAAGATGAAGCAGATTTTTTAAAACCTACACAGTTCTGTTCCATTAATGAAAACTGCATACGGATACCAGTAAAAAAAGGAAACCAATGTAAATAAAATGAACTATGAGATATTTGGGAGTTACAACACAAAATCATAGATAAAGGTTATTTGGGGGGTATAACACAACATCATAAATAATGGTTATTTGGGGGTTATAACACAAAATCATAGATAATGATTTTACCACTATCTTTTTCTATTTTGTTTAAATAATCGGCCAAATTATTAATATTTACAGTAGAAAACAAATCGTTCCATATAACTTCATTGAGTGCCTTTTACACTGAAATTCCCGACGCCCTTTGATGCTTTTCATCAATACTTATCTTGTATTATATTATAGATTATAAGATAACACTCGGTTTTATCATCCTTTTTACCGTCTTTTCAGTTGGTGCATTTTTCAGAGGGCGATACAAAATGCACCGTTAGATGCAGCCTAAGTAATGAGGAGTTCAAAAATTGTGGAGGACAAAAATAGCATTCCCATGCATGGCCCATATGAGTTTGAAAATAG
>NC_068368.1:30425558-30448058 GCF_020536995.1 Dreissena polymorpha | reverse complement strand
CGGGTAAAACAGACAAACATATATTTACTACAATCTTCATTATGAAAACAAAAAGGCTCATACATACAAGATGATTTACAGAATAAATTACATAGAATACTATTCCGAAATACAAAGTTTGCATTTAATTAAAGAGAAATTCTACCTTGACTAAAAAGCAGGAAGTTTATCAGCAAATTGTAAAGGATTTTTACACTATTAAAATCAAAAGAAGATAAGAAAAGTATCGTTGCACTGACTAAATAATGTGTGTTTTCTTTTAGAAAAAACAATATTTTATTTATTATTTTTTATTAATATACTTCTCCGCAAAAAAATGAGTCGGAAAAGTACGCGAAACGGTAGTCAAAACTTAACGTCGCTTTCCTTAAAAACAATGTCAGCCCAAAATTGGGTCTCGTTCACGTAAGTATTCACATATTCGTTGAGCAAAACTAAAATAGCAATAAAGTGACGTGTATATGGATTCCATTTGTGAAATCAAAGTACTGAAAGTACTGGTTTGACGATGCTTTTGAAGAGGATGGATATAGAGAGGATATTTGTTGGATTCGGTGGCATATCGATTTTCCCAGAAAAAATGCGAAAAATATCGATATTTTCACTGTTATTTTTCACTGTTTAAAACAGTGAAATACCAGTTTATTTCATTGATAATTCTGTATAAATCATCGGAAAGCATAACATAAATAAGCATCTATTTAAGTTAATCTACATCACCGCAATTGTGTATTTTTTATTGCTTGTCATTTATCCGCAGGTCAATAGTTAATGGTTGTGGTGCAATCGTTTTCGTTCTTGGACACTGCATCCCTTCAATAAAATTTATTTACCTAAATATCTCATATTTGAACTTAAAATTCTTTTGGGAGTAATGGTCCAGACAACTGGATAAAACAGCAACAATATGCTAACCCATTATTTTTCGAGGAACATAATTGAGAATTCCTGTGCTAGCCCCCGATCACAGTATGTTGGCGTATAATAATAATCAAACTTTGTTTTTCTTCTCAAAAGATTGTCGTAGATTATAAGTTGATGAATATATCATTCAAGACTACAAGTTTTAGAAAGCCATTTTTTTCATTTATTTTTATTGATAAACAAGGTTTTGTAACAATCTATACTATACATAGATAGCTTTAACAGCACAATGTGGCTAACCTGAAACTGATTGTTTCCTAGTGGTGTTAACTAATTTTTCATGAACATCTAGAAAAAAAAGACATTGTGAGTATGATCAAACTATTTGCGTCTATCCGATCTATTTGAGTCTTGTTACCGAGATCCTACTTTTATTTATTTGAACATTCTAATCAACTGCCATGAAGATCAGGTAAAAAATGTAAGATTTAACATGGATTCTAATGATTTTAGTTATTGATCAAATGCTTGGAAGCACATGACCCACTTTGGAACGTGACCTGTTAATCACTGAGACTAGACCTTGTGACCTAAATGTTAAATATGCTACTTTCATGCTTGACTTTGAAATCATTTAAAATAATGTTTTAACCAATTTACAAGTGGATCAGAGAGAGAATGTGACCACTGAAGTATTAACAGACCTTTTCTTATATTTGACCTAGTTCCCTAATTTTTGATAGAATATGAAACCAAAAATGAAATAGAGGTGACTAGTTTCATAAGAATCTGGCAAAGAGGTGACACCCAAATTTAAACATTGTAAAATGAAATCTTATGTGTTCACAATAAATTTTGGATAAAATACAACAAAGAGTGATAACAAAAGCTCACCTTGTCACATCACAACAAGTGAGCAAAATAACCAAAACTATGACATCATATAATTGCTCAGTTACTTCCAATAACAATAAAATGTTACTTTTGAAACAAATACAATACCTTCCCTTTCTTACTACAGGCTGTTCTAAAACAAGATAGCCCTGTATCGCTCACCCGAAACTCCTTCTATAGTGTCAAAAGCTTGTGTATGATTTGACTTAGTTGTAACCTAGCTTTAGCCTGCCAGGACCAACTTGCAAATTCAGCTTTTGATTTGATTAAGATGGACATTGTAAGCAATTTTCATGAAAATCAGGAAGATAATGTGACCTGTAGAAAGGTAAATGAAGTTTTCTATATTTTGACCTAATGACCTAGATTTTGACAAACTACCAACTTTCAAACTGAAACTTTATTTCATCGAGATAACATTCAATTCGGTCTAATTTTCATGAAGATCTGGAAGAAAACGTGACCTCTGGAGTGTTCACTAACCTTTTCTGTGATTTGGTTTGTTGACCTAGTTTGGACCATATATGGCCTACTTTCAAACTTAACCTAGAATGGACAGAGATGAACATTTACCAACATAAGACAAACAAGGGCTGTTTGTAAAACATGCATGCCCCCCCATATGGGCTGTCAGTTGTAGTGGTAGCCATTGTGTAAATATATTTTTTTGTCACTGTGACCTTGACATTTGACCTAGTGACCTGAAAATCAATAGGGATTATCTGCCAGTCATGATCAATTCACCTATGAAGTTTCATGATCCTAGGCCTTGCTTTTCTTGAGTTATCATCAGGAAACCTTTTAACTGTTATGAGTCACTGTGACCTTGACTTTTGACCAAGTGATCTGAAAATCAATAAGGGTTATATACCAGTCATGATCAATGTACCTATGAAGTTTAATGGTCCTAGGCGTAAGCATTTTTGAGATATCATCTGGATACTATTTTACTGCTTTGAGTCACTTTGACCTTGACCTTTGACCTAGTGACCTAAACATCAATAGGAGTAATCTGCAAGTCATGATCAATGAACCTATGAAGTTTCATGATCATAGACGTAAGCATTCTTGAGTTATGATCCGGAAATCATTAAACTGTTTTGACTCACTGTGACCTTGACCTTTGACCTAATGACCTGAACATCAAAAGGGGTCATCTGCAAGTCATGATCAATGTACCTATCAAGTTTCATGATCCTAGGCGTAAGCATTCTTGTGTGATCATCCGGAAAACATTTTACTGAGTCAAGTCACCGTGACCTTGACCTTTGACCTAGTGACTTGAAAGTAAATAGGGGTCATCTGCGAGTTATGATCAATGTACCTAAGAAGTTTCATGATCATAGGCGTAAGCATTCTTAAGTTATCATTTGGAAACAATTTTTCAAAGTTGAGTCACTGTGACCTTGACCTTTGACCTAGTGACCTAAAAATCATTAGGGGTCATCTGCGAGTCATGATCAATGTACCTATATATTTTCATGATCCTAGGCATAAACGTTCTTGAGTTATCATCCGGAAACTATTTTACAATTTCGGGTCACCGTGACCTTGACCTTTGACATAGTGACCTGAAATTAAATAGAAATCATCTGCCAGTCATTATTAATGTATTTATGAAGTTTCATGATCCTAGGCATAAGCGTTCTTGAGTTATCATCCGAAAACCATTAAACTATTTCGGGTCACCGTGACCTTGACTTTTGACCTAGTGACCTCAAAAGGGGTCATTTGCGAGTCATGATCAATGTATCTATGAAGTTTCATGATCCTAGGCATAAGCGTTCTGAGTAATCATCCGGAAACCATTTTACTATTTCGGGCCACCGTGAACTTGACCTTTGACCTAGTGACCTGAAAATCAATAGGGTTCATCTGCGAGTCATGATCAATGAACCTATGATGTTTCACGATCCTAGGCATAAGCGTTCTTGAGTTATCTTCCGGAAACCATTTGACTATTTCGGGTCACCGTTACCTTGGCCTTGACCTAGTGACCTCAAAATCAATAGTGGTCATCTGCAAGTCATGATCAATGTACACATGAAGTTTCATGATCCTAGGCATAAGTGTTCTTGAGTTTTTATCATGAAACCATTTTACTGTTTTAGGTCACCGTGACCTTGACCTTTGATATAGTGACCTGAAAGTCAAAAGGGGTCATCTGCGAGTTATGATCAATGTACCTAAGAAGTTTCATGATCATAGGCGTAAGCATTCTTGAGTTATCATTTGGAAACAATTTTTCAAAGTTGAGTCACTGTGACCTTGACCTTTGACCTAGTGACCTGAAAATCATAAGGGGTAATCTGCGAGTCATGATCAATGTACCTATATAGTTTCATGATCCTAGGTATAAACGTTCTTGAGTTATCATTCGGAAACCATTTACTATTTCGGGTCACCGTGACCTTGACTTTTGACATAGTGACCTGAAATTAAATAGAAATCATCTGCAAGTCATGATTAATGTATTTATGAAGTTTCATGATCCTAGGCATAAGCATTTTTTAGTTATCATCCGAAAACCATTTAACTATTTTGGGTCACCGTTACCTTGACTTTTGACCTAGTGACCTCAAAAGAGGTCATATGCGAGTCATGATCAATGTATCTATGAAGTTTCATGATCCTAGGCATAAGCGTTCTGAGTTATCATCCGGAAACCATTTACCTATTTCGGGTCACCGTGAACTTGACCTTTGACCTAGTGACCTGAAAATCAATAGGGTTCATCTGCGAGTCATGATAAATGAACCTATAAAGTTTCACGATCCTAGGCATAAGCGTTCTCGAGTTATCATCCGGAAACCATTTTACTATTTCGGGTCACCGTGACCTTGGCCTTGACCTAGTGACCTCAAAATCAATAGTGGTCATCTGCGAGTCATGATCAATGTACACATGAAGTTTCATGATCCTAGGAATAAGTGTTCTTGAGTTTTTATCAGGTAACCATTTTACTATTTCAGGTCACCGTGACCTTGACCTTTGATATAGTGACCTGAAAATCAATAGGGGTCAACTGCGAGTCATGATCAATCTACCTATCAAGTTTCATGATCCTAGGCATAAGCGTTCTTGAGTTATCATCCGGAAACCATTTTACTATTTCGGTCATCGTGACCTTGACCTTTGACCTAGTGACCTGAAAATTAAGAGTGGTCATCTTCGAGTCATGATCAATGTACCTATATAGTTTCATGATCCTAGGCATAAGCGTTCTTGAGTTATCATCCGGAAACCATTTAACTATTTCGTTTTTTTTTGTTAAACGTCGTCAATTATTAATTGTATATAGATTTCTCTATAGTTTGAAAAACATTTAGGCAAATATTTCTCATGTAAGATAAAATGCAAATAATTAATAAAATATTCCCTTTTAATCAGTATGTTGGTTTATCGGTCAATAACAATATCACTTTGAACATTGAATTATTTAAAAGTTATAAAAAACATTAAATGTTCTCCGAACAAATGACTCATAACACATATAACAGATTGATAGGAATATATTGACAAATCAAGGTTGCTAGGTTGCCCGCCTAGAATTGTCCTGTTAGTATGGAAGTACTTGATATATAAATTTATTAGCCTGTCGGTGTTATAAAGACATAAAGTATTTTATGAATGTCTCAAAGTGTAGAATTATTTTGCATTTAGTAAAAGAAAGGCAGCATATAACCCTTAAGTGGCTGACGAGAACTTGTGGCTAAATACAACTAAAAAGAGGCATTATGATTCTTGAAAATAAAAGTAAACATCATTATATATGAATTTTCTGATCAAAAGTGTTATTTTTAGTGAATAGGGGAAATACATTTTCAAGAATAAACAATATAATTATAAATGTTTTGACGACGTGCATCATAGTATTATCATAGTACAGTTTTGGTCTTAAAATCCGTAACATTTTTTAAATTTCATAACACCTTGTTGCAAAAATATCATGAAAAATAGAATTTTCAGAGTAACCAATTAAAATAAAATAAACAAGGGCTGTTTGTAAAACATGCATGCCCCCCATATGGGCTCTCCGTTGTAGTGACAGCCATTGTGTGAATATGTTTTTTGTCACTGTGACCTTGACCTTTGACCTAGTGACCTGAAAATCAATAGGGGTCATCTGCGAGTCATGATCAATGTACCTATGAAGTTTCATGATCTTAGGTCCAAGCGTTCTTGAGTTATCATCCGGAAAACCACCTGGTGGACGGAGCGACAGACCAACAGACCGACCGACCGACCGACATGTGCAAAGCAATAAACCCCCTCTTCTTCCTGTATAAGAATAAACCCCCTCTTATTCATAATAAGTACTTTATATTACTTCATTCAAAATTGATATCATTACATTTAAATGATTATTTGCTTCAACATTGTCACGTTATTCAATTTAACAAAGATTCTAACACATAGACACAGTTTTATTGATGTTTATTTTGCTCCTTAAAGTTTAAACCCAAACACTTTCCAAAGTCCAGTAATATTATAATAAACAAGATACTAGCGAAACCGTTAACGGGCTTCGCCCGTGACAATTAGAAATTGTGAAACTACATCCCTGCTTGTACTGGCTTCCCTCATAATACAAAAAAGTAACTTTTTATATACTAGTACCCATTAACACTAGACGCTAAAATGTATAAGGAAAGATGCGTAACTAGGACAGGACAAGTTCAGCTATTTACCAAAGGAGTGTAACTAATAAATGACATTTTGGCCTATGTGCTTGGCAGTACATGGATTAAACTAAGGAATGTATATTTGCAAATGACATATAGGCACGTGCTTGTCTTTTCAAATGTAACTATAAGGAAATTGTATGAATAAATACATAAATAAATTGACCATACTACCACACCGTTAAATAGTTTTAATAAATATAAGGCCAAACAATTAAATTGTTATTTTTGTAAATAACTGATTGTCTAGGGTTCAATAGGTAATGTTCAAATAATCGTTACGTTACACATATAAGCGCTAAATACATCTTTGCCTGTTAAATTGCATTTCACAATCATTTTAGGCCTAAGTACAGCAACATCTGACTTGCACTTTAAAGGGTCATTGTTCAACCGAAATGTTCAAATCGCTATGAATTATACTTTGTTAAATTCTCACGGTAGTAAAATAGTCACTAACGTCGAATTCAACTTGGTGAACAATGATACAAAATAAACAGTTTAACAGTTAGATTTAAAGTATGAATCTTCTTGGGTTGAACAACTTAGGCAAAACAGCAAGGCTAAGAAGAATGCAGTTACAATGCATGTCAAATGTGGACAATAATTGCCTTACTACTAATAAAGTGGTCATTTTGTTGCTTCCTTACCCAGATTTACCTTTGATCTAATTTCTTCCATTTGTTTGATAGGAAGATAAAGTGTGGGCCTGTTTTTCCAACAGGTAGGAACGAAAATGTGTAATTGCCGTGTAGTAATAGAAGTCGGTCTGTGAGAACGCTTTAAGGTGTACTTACACTGTCGGCTCAAAATTTATCTGGATCACAATTGAGTCCATCATGAATGAATCTTAGCATAACTTGGCTTATGTATCAAGCCTGCTGAGACGTAGTGTAGCGTGTACACACCGTGCCCCTATTCAAATATACATTTTCAGAGCAAAGGTCAAATATGTTTTATAAAGCCCTTCCAGGTAAATTTTCCGAAAACAAGAATAACACTTCTCTGCATTTAAGGTCAGCAACGCTTCAAAACTTATATTCAAGGCTAAAACGTCAAAATATAGCCCTATAAAATGTAACGGCAATTGTACATTGCGTATCTGTACTGATAAACAAATATTAAAACAGCTAAGCTATTGATGGTTTTAACTGTGTGTGTCTCGCGATAGAAGAATCTTAAACCCACTATCTCCACTGGAAATACCTAGCTAGACCCAACCGTCTCCACTGAAATTCCGCACTTGGCCCAACCATCTCCACTGAAAATACCTCACTTGGCCCAACCATTTCCACTGGAAATACCGCACTTGGAATGTATTACCTTCGCCGCTACGGTCAATTTAAAATTCTACATCTAAATAAAGATCCAAACACCGGCCATATCCGTTCAGTTGCTCAAAAAGTTTATGCTTTCAAAACACATTAAAACACGGCATAATAAAGAAAAACATTTATTTAAAGAGGAGAAAATACCGTTGTTTAATTTATGACCAAAACCAGGCGTGAATGCATCTTTGGGAGCTGACTTCGTTTAATTAAGGTTAGTTGGAACTAACGAACAAAATGACGTCGTTGTTGTGGTTTTCGTAAAGTGGCAGCGTGTATTTTCATTAGTTGCAATATTTCAACTCTCAGCTTTATTACCCAAGGGGGTTGCTGAGATTTGCAATACGCCGTCTATTGTCTAAATGTGAAAACTTTTTATCACCCCTGCAAGGCTAAGGGACACTGCTTCTGGAAAAAATTATGAACGTTTCAATGTCTAAACACAAACTCATGCAAATGGTACCATACAAGCAAGAAATGATTGCTTTTTATTTATTTTGCTTTTTTTTCGTACACTTTATCCACAAAATTGGAAAAATGTCAACGAGAATAGTGTGTTGAAACACTATCATAGTTAAAGGGTGCATGCAAAAGATGGCGTCTTTTGTTTGCCATTGAGGTTTATGTAATGTGTTTTTGAAGTTAATTCATCGCTTTCCTTAATTGGTCACGAACGCTGTCTCTTTTGTTATGCGCATTAATCAGCGGCAGAGAGCTGCGGTTGTGATTATGAAGGGTTCATTTATAGTATTTTACCCGGTAAGGAACTTAATATTAGATTGGTTTCAAATTAATATGCCCTTCCGGCTAAGGAACTAACATTAAGATTGCTTTCAAATTAATACGCCCTTTCGGCTAAGGGAACTTAACATTTAGATTGCTTTCAAATTAATACGCCCTTTCGACTCTACTATGTTTGCGCTTTCTTCGTTTGTGTGTGTGTTTCAAGATCTTAGACTTCGGAATAAAAAAGATATCGACGGAAAACCGACCACAAATCAGCTGTTTGCTTACTTAAGCTACGAACAATCGGATAAACTAATAAAATTGTCTCATATAATACACATCATTTGCGCATGGTAAAGTAAAATATAACAAAAGCACGAATGTGTTAATACCATGACGCGTTTTTCTGTAAATATTATTAATTGCCGAAATTCAGTGGTTTATACCCTCTTTCTGGAACTTACTTTCTGAATTCACATGTGAGGACTGTAAATGACAAATAGATCATTCCTAAGTTTAAGTATTTGTAACGATATACCATCTCATCTTCAATAAAGTGCATGTGCCAAAATCAATATTATAGTTTAATAGAATGTTATGGGGCGTTTTCTTTATCACGTTACTTCCTATAGAATTATAATAATGCTGAACGAAAGACGTGCCGAAAAACGGAATCAATACACATATTTTCAAGAGGATGGGTTTTTATGGTGGTTGGGCAGTGCTGATGTACGAGATAATATAATGTTTATCAGCCCTTTCCAGTCATAATTCAATTAATTTGTTCAATGTTTTTTATGACGTGTCGATCTTTTTATAAGATAACAATTGTTTTATTATTATTTGTACCGTGTTTTCAGTTGGTGCAGTTCTCAGAGGGCGATGCAAATGCACCGTTAGATGTAGTATACGTAATGAGGAGTTAAAAGAAGTGGAGGAATAAAATAGCATTCCCCATGCATGCCCCATATGCGTTTGAAAATAGATTATAAGAGAAAGAATACCTTCAAAGAATCAAGATTTCCAAAATATTCAAAACTTAATACAAAACTCAACGCCCGGAAGAAAGCCTGGTTTGTAAAAAGGCAATACTGTATTCTGTTAAAACAATTTACAAATTAAATAAGCAAGTGTATATTAAATGCATTGCAATTTCATATCGCTGACCGATTTGGTAGTGACCTTACTAAACCATTGATGTGTGGATATTAATAATTTCCTGCATTGTTCAAATGTTTCTTTCGTACATGTTCTTTGAACTTATGCAAGATGGATTAAATTGGATAGAAACAATGCAGAGACCCAAACTTTACCTTTTGTTAATGTCTATTCCTTTAAAATTTCAAAGTGATAGAACACTTTCCTCAATTTATTATTACTGAAAAAAATTAAACTTATTTGCATGAAGCCAGCGATGCCTTTCTTTTATGTCTTCTCTGTTAAAGGTTCACGCATTTCAACATTTCTCAAAGTATTATTTATGTGAAAACTTAAGGGCATTACGCCTAAAACGCCAAAAAAAAGTAAATCATATTTTTATCGTTTTTTTCGCCGTTTAAGATAATTGTATTTTCTAAGAGAATAGTACAATTATAAATCGGGCATGTTTTAATAATACGGAATGCTTGTTATGACCATGTGGCAACAAATCATTTTGCAGTGAACATGACAACGTGTTTAGATCATTGTCTTATTAATAGTGTTTACTTTATATTAATTCTAGAGATCCAACATGATATGAAAAGTTCCATGTTATCACTTATAACAAATAAACATGATGTCCAAGCCAGTGTCGTCGTAAGAAAATATCATCGGTTTCACATACGTTTGTTAATTAAACACTGACGACTATAAGCGCAAATGGAAACTTAAATGCAATTTTGTCTTGCATTCTTACACATTAAAACCCATATGTATGGGATAATTTTATCCAATACGAGGCATACTTAATATCGAGCTGCGCCTAACTTAGTCATACCACCATACATATTAATTAACTATATATCATACAACAGAAACAGTGTCTTTGTTACACCTTACCAACCAAAATTGCTAAATAGATAGAATACTAAGCCAGCGTTTTTATAACATTTTCTTGTATATATTTACTGGTTTCTATGTGCGAAATCTTGAGATGCCTCCAGGATAAGATAACCACTTAAAGCGTAAATCAGATCGTCCAGCATTTCGTTTAAATAATGTCGCAATAAAGAACAATTAAATTATATTAACGATGACCGAGTATAAACGAATGGAACGCCATCAAACGTCAGTAAACAAACACATGTTTATTTATGGCCAGTTTTGAAACACTGGCAGACATAAAACATATGTACCAGGCACGAGACACAAAATCACAACAGACACATACATTTGAATGAAACTGGGTCTAATGCATTGAAACGGTCTATGCAAACCATTTGGGTTTAGACAACTTTTAACCTCACACTTAAAGGATGCAGTTACACAGAGGACAACACGAAAATATAAATCATACAATACGTACGGGAATGAATAAATATGGGTCTTCCGTATTGGAACGGTAATTAAAGTTGGTCTCAGGAGCTGAAGACGTCACACTTGGGCCTTTCATTTACCAACCACTGAAGTTTTGATTAAATACTTTAACATCAATACAATACGGTCTATGAATAATATCCTATCTTTCTCTCAAAGATTTATATTAAGGTTTAATAATTAACACTAATACTTGTGTTTTTACTTGTGTATAACTATAATATTATGCACATGCTACTAATCTATACCTGTAAGTTATTAATATATAAGGTTAAACTAAATAAGTAATACTTTTTTCGATATGTATACATATACTGTAATGTATATGTATCTATATCTAATCGGTACATATTAGCGTACTGTTTGTAGAATCTACTGTTTATGCTTAAATATCCTACGTTGAAGTCGTGTTATGTTATTGTTCCGCGTCATACGAAAATGTGTCTTAAGCACCCGCGCAGTCTGGTCAAAATATCCGCTGTCCGTTAAAAATTACGTATGGTTGGGGACATAACTTCGTATGTACATAATGTAACATATTTCAGCAGTAAGCTCCCCTTATTACTTAAAAAAACATTTGTTCTACGTATTATCAATTGAATATTTATTCAAGGGTTATGAAGGTTTTACTATGGTACTTTAATTAAGAAATATTGCATTTGTTTTATTTTACGTGTTCAACGTACATGGAAGCTTATGAAATGTGTGTGTTATGCAGAATTACATATTCAACACGCATATTACATATTCAACACGCAAGCTATTGTTTGTTCCAGTTTAATAGTCTCGGCATCGACTCTTATAAATTTCTTAACGAGTATATCCGGAACTATAAACTTTTTTTATAAAGAAATAACAATGTTTTAAACAAAGGCAGTTTTCTTTTCAAAGAAGTTGTATATCTCAACCATAAATCTTTTTAAATTTGGCAAATAAATATATCCGGAATTATCAATAATAAAATCACAAGTTTTCTACAGACTTTATATGTGTATATAACCTTTATAATTATGTTCGAATAATACATTTAATAAGGAAATAATTGTTTTGTAAGCAAAGGCATAACTGAAAAGAATACTTAAAACATACAACAATTTAGGCCTTAAACATTACGTTTTGTCACTGAATATTGAATATATCATCATCATCATCATCATTATCATCGTCATCGTCATCATCATCATCATCATCATCATCATCATCATCATCATCATCATCATCATCATCATCATCATCATCATCATCAATCATCATCATCATCATCATCATCATCACCATCACCAACATCAACACCACAAACACCACAACACAGCCACTACAACAATCATCATCATCATCATCATCATCATTATCATCATCATAATCATCATCATCATCATCATCATCATCATCATTTTTTCATGTAGCACGGAATTTTTGCGGAAGCTAAACAAGACGGTACAGTGGAAACGTTAATACTGATTGCTGTAAGGCGGACAAAAGGCGCATATGTGTTGTCATTAAGACCAGTAAGTCCCCTTTTAATTTATATGAAGACAATCTATGAAACGTTTTGTATTGTCTACCAGTGTAGTGCGCAATTATTGCTTTACATTCAGGCTCGGTATATGAAATATAATATAATACTTTCGCCACCCGGATTAACATGACTACAATAACTGAAGGGCGATGTGTGATTTATTCTTAATCACATGTAACTTCTTTGTTTTTGCTTTCACTATTGTCCTTTGAAACATATAGACATTAAACTTGAACATAAAAATATGTTAAAATGTGATTTAAATTCCTTAGTTTGGTCTGTTCACAATTGACACTTTATTAGTGATTCATATAATATTATGCACACAATTAAATGACCCACCTCCACCGACAACACCAGATCTTGTTTTGCTAAGGCAGATTCTTTACTTTGGACATTTTAAATATTTGAATAAAGTATCACACTTTGTGGACATCAAATGAACTCTAGGTGTGTATAAATGTCCTTGTCCTCCTGTTTTAATCATTCGCCTAAAGTCAAACAAAAAGATGGAAGGTAACATGTCTGTTTTCAGACTCACCACAAGTTCAATGCAATATGTGAAAAAAACATCATTATTAGTTGACGAATTTGTGTTAATAAATAAATGTTCGCCATATGATGATTATGTTACTTGTAGTCTTGCAGAATATTTTTGGATTATCATACTAGCCATGCTATATACTTGGTTTATACGTTTCAAACTGCGTTTTAAACTTGACATTACTGAAAATCTCATAAAATGAGTAAAGTCTTGCATGTTATTGTGAAAATATGTTCTAATTATCTTTTCTGTTAAACTTGTAATGGGGAAGGTTAATAATCTTTTAAAGCGTCTGTCTTCTCTACATAACGTGCATGGTGTACTTCAAGACGTACAACATTACCGGCACTATTCAACTCTTTACAGTCCCCAGATGTTTGTTATAAACAGATCATCAGTTTACATAATGAACTGAACATACTAATTTTGAGAATAGAATATGTTTTGGGGAATATATTCATACAAAACAATCAACAACATGTTGATACATTGAATACTGGCAGCAACAGAAAATATAAAATATATAAAACTTAAATAAATGATAATACTAACAAAAGTTTCATATGTTGACAGCATCCGGGTAAAACAGACAAACACATATTTACTACAATCTTCATTATGAAAACAAAACGGCTCATACATACAAGATGATTTACAGAATAATTACATAGAATACTATCCCTAAATACAAAGTTTGCATTTAATTTTAGAGAAATTCTACCTTGACAAAAAAGCAGGAAGTTAATCCGCAATTGAAAAGGAGAATTACACTATTAAAAATCAAAATAAAAATAAGAAAGTATCGTTGCACTGACTAAATAATGTGTGTTTTCTTTTAGAAAAAAAACAATATGTTATTTGTTAATTTTTATTAATGCACTTTTCCGCCAAAAATGATTAGGAAAAGTACGCGAAACGGTAGTCAAAACTTTACGTCGCTTTACTTAAAAACATGTCAGCCCAAAATTGGGTCTCGTTCACGTAAGTATTCACAATATTCGTTGAGCAAATCTAAAATAGCAATAAAGTGACGTGTATATGGATTTCCATTTGTGAAAAAAATACAGGGTTTATTAGGACATCAATAATTGTGTTAAGGTTTGCTGGAAACAAACACCATTTGTGCGAGAATGAGGCAAACGTTCGTCGGAACAAGCCTTATTGAACTATTTGGCTAAATGTTTATAACTCAGTATCACTAAGTCCCAGCCAATACTTTCTTTAAGTGCTTCATTATGGTGTCTTCAAGTGTTAGTATTAAAACACACTCCTACACATACCCAGTCTTAAGTTGTGTGTTCAATAAATTTAATACATAAAGAGCAACAACTGCGAAATGACGCAAAACCGATATCTTTATAGAAATACTAACATGACATCTTTACAAGGCACATTTTGGTAGAATAAACAACGTGAAAGCAACAACCACAACAGATTTGAGTACTATATAGGAAAAAGGAGGATAAAACTTAAAATGAAATTTTTTCTTCACCAACTTATACTTCCTTGAAGATTGCAAATAAAATAAACCACACCGTGTATTAAGACGCATGCGCACTGAAGTCCGCATACATGCGCCTCAGTGGACCAATGCTCTGTGTATTTCAAGCGAGGTGTAATACCTGTCTTTGTCAGTTGCTGGGCTATTATCAAAACAGAAAACTTGTTGGAACAAACATCTTAGTTTTGACAAGCGTGCTTACCGTTCTGCTCTTTGGTAACTTATTATCTTTATCTATTTTCAGATGAGTTTTCATTTTATTTTATTCATTTAAATGTTATGCTGTATCGATTATTTTTTAAACGCATACTGACTTTCTTTTGGAAATATGATTTAATATTACTCTAAATGACTCCCAAATATTTGTATTAAATCTCTAGTTAATTTCGTATATTTATATTGTTTAAATCGTGATCATTTAATTGGTAAGTTATATATACCACAGTCTCAGGTTAAGTTTTTATACTTTGAAATTATGTATAGGCATGTTAATGAAAATACTTTACATTAAAGGACATGCTTATTGTGACTTTGTTTCGTGTTGCCGTCTTGATGGGTTTGAAGGGCATACCGACAGACCAGAGAGACACATTTGTATACGTATATTGAATAAGCGAATACACATTTTTACTCACCGGTCATCGTTTGTTTCAGCTTCCAATGTGGATGCAGCCTTCAGATGCTACACATGTTATGGAACTGCCAAATGTGCGGACGAATTCTCTAAAAGTATGCACGTTTTGAGTCCCATTTGATCAATTTTCTTTCACACATTTAGCAGCAACCGTTGTCTTTTAACATTATTGTCACTTTTTGAGGTACATGTAATATAGAATTAGACATGCCAGAGAATGTTGATTTTGAATCATTAATGTATTAATGATGAAACATCTAAAAATACAAAGGCGTTGATCTCTCAATGATTTCAGGTTCCGATTTGGAGTCTGGCGCAACTTGCCGGGCATGCACGAAAGTAAAAAAGGATGGCGGTAAGAATCCTATCAATAAATGTTATTCGAAAACAAATTTATTTATGTCATATGATTAAAAAGTAGGAGGATTTTTTTTTCTCAAGTTTTCGTTTAGTGAACAGTCTACTTCAATTTCTAAAACATCGGTTATATATTATCCCCCCTTCAAATTCCACTCGAATACCACGAACACGTGTGCCTGAATATGTAGATTTCGTATCACAAACATTATAAAACCATCCAAGTTACCAGATGGTCATGGTAAATGGTAAATATTCTGGGTCGCAGTGGATGGTGGTGGCATGGTTTATAATTTATTATATAACCTGATTTCGATGGCTTACAAATATATGTTTTCAAAACAAATCGTATTAACATGACATTATATTTAGAGACTAATGGGAAGACGCACACATGCAGTTGATCTACAAACGGAAACTTACATGATCATTAACGTTGTAAATTCTACATTTGCAGTTGTGATCAGGGAATGCTCTTCATTTTCGTATGATGAGTACAAGTGCGAGAAGAAAGACGGGGCTGAAGGCTGTGTCTGTGACACCGAGCTCTGCAACAGCTCCAACAACCTGGCTGTTTCCATGGCAACAATACTGGGCGCCACGCTTGCGGTCCTCTTCGCCAAGTTTACACAGCTTCTTATGATTGTTTGAACGGCGGCAAAATATATGTACATGACTGTTTAATCAAATCGTAGTGAGTGAGTTTAAGTGTTTTATTATATATTATATGCATATGCAATTGTATGAAATTCTGACCGTCTTGTTCTTTTAGTACTTGAAACAACAATTTTTTTGTAATATTAAGGGAATTATTTCTTACTTATAATTATAGTTTATTATATTCTATTTATAATATGTTTTTTGTTGATACGAAATGACTTGTATGTATAGTCGTTTTATTACACATGGATTATAAATGTTCTTTTATAAACAAATATGTTTTTTACTTCTTCAATAAAAATAATATTACCAATCTCCATATGAGTTACATCATTTTCAAATGTTCTTACTACTGGGTTGATTTTGAAATTATAATATCAAATTACGCCTGCAAATGATGCAAATTAGCAAATAACATTATATTTGATATTAACTTTAACAAAATGAAACCCCTCTTAAACCGAGATATTAATACTATTAATACTATTATTAAATAAATGTCCTTAATTGAAAAAACAAGTCCATACTAAAACAAACTATAGGGAAACAATTGGATCACCTCCTTAAAACGGTCATCGCCATGCGGAGTATTTCGAGATTTAAACCGGGAAATGGTATTCTTGCAATTATAACGTTGTACGGTATTAGCCAAGCTACATTGTAACAATTCATGTCGTATTTGATAAAATGCATCTTTCTTTTTTTTTTTGTGTGACATGAATATAGAATATGTAATAATCAGTTTTATACTGAACATTTCTTCTCGATTGATTGTTTGCGACATTATTCGTTTCGTCCAACTATTTAGAAATGGAGAGTTAATACAATCACGGTTTATCAGGCCTTAATATACGCACATAGTTGCAAGACATCGCAAGAACTCTTTTTGATGTAAGATTCTATTAACGATCATTATATCTGTATGAGATTAGAAGATATTTTTCTGTTTACAATCTGACAGAACATTTCTTTGAAAATATATTCCCAGATATGGATTTCAAACAAAATATATCAGAAAAAAACAAGGAGATTACTTACCAATATGGTAGTTGTCGAACATTGAATATTTATGTAAAAAGTACCGATTGTGGCGGAATATTTAAATGGATACGCTCTGTATTAAGGGGTTTAATGCATATGCGTTAAGTGCCGTCCCAGACTAGCCTGTACAGTCTGTAATGTAACAGCATATAATTATGATACATCTTATATCATAATAATAAGGGTTCTCTAAAGAAAATAGTTGAATGTTAAAACAATAATAACATAAAGGAAGTTTGGAAATTTAATTATAATTCTTGGTGATATATTGGCCAAGATTATAGATTTGGAAATTATTATTATTTGTTAAATTAAAGAGATCTCTCGCAAGAAGAGACAAGTTATACCTGTGCATTCAATGCTAAAGTAGGCTTAGTCAACAAATTGAAAGATCAAAGATAGTATATTAAATGAGAAAATCTTGAGACTGTGTGTTTAACAAGGCATTCAATTGAAAATGGTCAACGATATTGACATAGGGGCATGACAGTAATGCCATGTTTGCATCAGTCATACAAAGTATTGCACCGGGAAACGTAATCTTATTCAACTATAAGAGTACATTAAAAACTTTCTATCACCACAAATAGACTAGATGTCTAGAGGGAATATTCGACAAGCGTGCAAATACATGTATAAATTGGTTTCTCCGTTCCCTTAGCAATTTCAATCAATCAACAATAAGCACGTGAAGAAACGGACACTAATGACCAATCAAAGTTATAATGGAGTTTTATGCAAATCAGCCTGTAGACAAATGTAGATGTTTGGTCAGAATTAAGATTCTGCGGTCAGATTTGTCATGTTTTCTTATTGTGGTGGCCATATTGGCCGCCGCGCTGTAAATTTATATTTCACGAACATTAGCAAGCATTGTATTAGAACATATTCAACAGAAATAAATCGCGATGAAAACAGAAATGAACTTTATTTGTTACTGTGTGTTCTCCACGAACAATACGTAATTACGTTACAAGTCTATACAGGCTAATCAGGGACGACACTTTTTTTTGCTTTTCTATTTTTCGTTTGAAAAAAGTCTTTTCTTAGCAAAAATCAAGTATAGGCGGAAATTGTCGTCCTTCATTAGCCTGTGCGGACTTCACATGCTAATCTGGGACGACACTTAAAGCACATGCACTATACCCCATTTTCACAGAGCGCGGCCCAAAAATATTTATAAATTTTGACCCATCAAAGCATTTTAACGCTCATGTAAAAATATTTGATACCATATTAGGATGTGAACACATACATTTTCTAGGCGATATAAGTACATTATATGTAAACAGTATGCTATCTTTCCGGTTGAGCCTTATTGAACTTGCTGCTGATACGTATACCTTAAACAAACAGTCATCAAATGAAACATTCGTTATAAGATCATTGATGCTGTAACGGCTTTTTGTTATGTAGTTAAATTTTGCGCATTTCATTACAGTCAAAAGTTATATCCGTGACTTGATCAGTGTATAGGTCTGTCACATCATTGAAACAAGGGGTGGAACATGAGTGGAGATGTTTGAAAATATTCATTAATAAAGAACCATTATTATGTTTCTATAACAGAAATTCATATACTGATAAAAAGAAGTATATGATTTAATATTATTGACCAGATACTATTTCAACAAAAATCGAAAGCTACGGACACTTATGCGGAAGCTCAATAAACACGGTAGTGTTGACACGTTTTCACTGAATACTGCAACGGGGACAAAATGTCGTTCATTTTTTTGCACTATCAGAATGAATACAATATATGCAACAAAGTCTCTAGAATGCAGCGTGTATGGTTCAATTATCGGTTTATAAATGGATTTTAAAATTTCGCGAGTCAGAAAAGCATCGTGGGTACAATTCAACGACAATACTATGTTATTATTTACAAGTCCTTTAGTCCATGAAACTTGTTTTAGTTTTTGTCTGCACGATGCTTGTTTGATATAATGGGTCATACAGTTAGAATGTGGGTAATAGTGTTGAAAACTTGAGGTAAATTCCCTTTTAGGTGCATACGCAATTAAATATAGGTTCATTATAAAATCACACCACTGCTCAAGTGTGTTTGCAAAAACATAAAAAAAACACACCATGCTCTGACAGAGCTAATTTATCACATGTTTAGACGATATTAAAGCTGCACATATATTTTATTTATTTATATTTTATTTACATCTCATCAACACTATACATTACACAAATCACATATATAAAACCACCATAAAAGTCATGCCAATCAATAATGTGATTTACAAGAGAGGATAAAAGCAAATTAACTGTCATAATTACATGACTAGTATTACACTTAGATAAAACCGTTGATTTGATCAAATGACATAAGGGATGCATGGAATATGTTCTCATATGGTCATTATAGCACCACATATACTGTATATGGCCTAAAATCAACCCAACACATAATATCCAACAGGTTAAAATGTTAACTGAAGTGTCACACTCGGACACCGCACACATCTATCATAACTATTACTTTAATCATAACATCACAACATATACATGGGTTAACCCGTCACATGTTGTGTACAATCCTTTATTTTGAAAGACTGGAGATACTGTCTTATTATTATTTTGTTTCCTGATAACATACCGATGAAATCTAGGTGGGTGTATCTTTCCTTGTTCCTCCTGTTTTACCCATGCGCTTGTTATTAAGCAATAGATAACATCTGTAAGAACAATAACTAGTCTTGTCAGTTTGACAAACGTTTCTTTATATAAGAATGAATACCAACAACTGAGGAATGTAACTTCCTTTTGCATGCTTACATACACATACCAATTGGGTTGTTTTTGTTTTGTAGAACAAAATGCATACTTCCTCCAGAATCATGCAACCGCAAAGTGAATAACATCTACTCAAAAAACATTTGTTAAGTACCTTGCTTCAAATCAACATTCCAAACATATGACTGAAGAAAATGTAAATAATAATAAGCCCTCCACAGACAGGTTTAAGTTTACACATTATCGACAGAAGATCAGAAATAGGTAAAATACAAAAGTGTGGGTCACATTTTGTCATATATATTATGTTTGTCTGTTTGCGTCAGCGGGAGAAGCCTCCAGAGTAAATGCATACGTACATAGGCTACTCACCGTGATTACTACGATCACATAAGGGTTGTCAAACCAAACACTCAAACCTACGCGAAGGATGGCCTGGTTTTGCGCATCGACCGTAGGAAATTCTTCCGCAATTACTCACCACGTTATGACGGTCGATTCAAATAAATTCGTAAATTTATATAATTTACTGTCGGTTTTAGTTTGTTTCGCAGTTTTACTGTGTACACTTTATATAAACAATCGATTACTAGGAACAATAACGCTTAGCGGTACAAATAAGAACAGTAACAATATAGAAATCCTTACGTATCTGGAGCGATTTTACTTTGAAAACAGTGTTTTTCATTATTAAGGTTACACTGCACTTGCAGATTGCATACACATTTTTAAAATAATATGTCACAATACGACTTAGATTAATGCTAAAATAGAGCACGCGAGTTGACGTCCATTAAACTTAATAATGTTTGAATGACCGAGACTTTCAATTCGTACTATGTATTACAATTTGAACCCAGTTTTTAACATAATTAGGGCTGGTAATGTGCAAAAGATATTTAAACAATTACCGAAGACATTCAACTGATCACGTATATTTAAGGCGTACCTTATGTGACGTTATTTCTGTGACGAAACACAAGAGTTTAAGCTACACGCTATAGTTTTCACACAGCAGTTAGGGGGAGGTTGGTTTGTTTAAAGTAGAAATATATGAACAATAAAAAATAATAAATAATAATCGAAGAACCCAAATGTATTCTTGGATTGTGATTTTGTCTTGCATAATAAGAACCTTCATATGAATAAAATAAATCGCTCTGACCAGTTATTTGGTTTCATAATTCGTTATTTGTGTCTGAATGGGTGGTTATAATTCGTTACAAACCTATCCAAAAACTAGTGTGGTAAAAATACATTAAGATAAATGGATGAAAAGCAGGAAATTGAAATGTATGTCATTTTATTTTATTAGCATTATGTTTATGTTGAAAGCTACATGTTTATATAACTTAGTTTTATGACGCTTTTTAAATCTTAAGTATTATCATTGTTCCATTGTAATTGATGTTGTTCATTATTCTGATTGTCAGCAATAATACATGTTTATCGACTTTTTGGTGATTTATTGGTTGATTTAATTTACAATGCGATATATTGCATCAGTTGATCTGAAAAAGTGTGTTTGAATCTTTCGTCAACACTAACAGCACACATATTCTCCTATGAAATCTCTTGGTACTATATGTGAAAACATATCCTGTTAAATGCCTTCCAACTAATATCGTATTTGTTTATAGAGCGTTAAATTCTTAAGACGTAGCCACTTAACTCACAATCAATTCTTTCGTCTTAAGCTACAGCTTAACAATTAAGACGATTTAAGCTAAACTACTGTCGTACGATATCACACAAGAACAATGTATTGATACAAGACCATGTGACCTTGACAGAGTATGAACTTGCCCAGACCTCAAAGAACAGCCCACTATGTCTGAATTATTAGTTATTGTTAGCATGGCAAGAATATTGATCTCGGCGCATTTTACTGGGTTGACTGATGCACTTGCAGGCAGTGTCCGATTGTCTAACCGTCTTCTCTGCAGCTCTGCACTTCAATGTCATGCGTTCTGCTTATTACTATTCGCAAATGGGCAGCTTAGAGGAAACATGCATTTTAAGCGTTTGGGAACAAGATAATAAGAGGCATCATATAAAAATCGGCATCTGCTTATAATTCAAGAGAAAGGACTGAGCGAAACCTATTGAGAATAGCTTCACCTTTATGATCACTTCTTACCGTGCTATTGAGCATGCCCTTCTGTTCCATAGTTTCATGATGCGTCAAAATTGTCATATGAACTGAGCACCCATCCTCCTGCCTTCTTTGAAGCCAGGAACTTACATTGTAAGCAGACAAGCCTCGGATCGCTCAGGCAATTAGAGATCATGCTGCAGACGCATCAAGTGTGGCTTGATGAACTGTAACAGATTGGCACGTGCTCCATTGTTCGTTTGTCCTTCGTTTGTCATGGTATAAAATGCGACTCAAATTAAGCCGAGTCTTATGCGATGTTACTGTTAACGACAGTGTATTCGATGGCTAAGAAGATGATCTTCTTTTCACCAGCGATGAGGGAAA
>NC_068368.1:30335997-30425458 GCF_020536995.1 Dreissena polymorpha | reverse complement strand
TGAAAAAATAGAAAATACAAATAAAAAACCATATCCAGCTATTATAAGTTGACTCCAAAAGAGAGTGCGTTCATATTCTTTGACATAATACTGTTTCAGTAGAAAACCCAATAAATCGTAAAAATTAGCAGAAGCTAATGGTGATCTGATTGCTGCTACAAGCCCTTAATGTACCAAAATGACAACACCAAAGTTTGTTCATATGTTTTTTTCTTCAGTCATTATAAATTTATAAAATCAAACATACCTTGCACACTGTATAAAATGCAACCTAATGCCTAAGAAAGTATATATAGTACATAATCATAAAACTATCTGTCCTAAGAATGAAAATCGATGTGATTATAAGAAAAACTTTGTTTAAAAAAAAATTAATTTATGCCAAGTTATTTCTGTATTAATATGACGAAACTAAAAAATAATAAACTATTTCATCTTAGCAGTTGAATTTATATTTAACATCAAGTTTAATGTGATGTTCTATTTCAGGTTGAATGTTTTAATTTCTAAATGCATTGTTATAGACTAAGTTATTTATATTAATTGAACTTAAATCATCCCGACAAAAATAAAAACTTTCACGTACTTCGACTTTATGCTGTGTTAAGGCATCCCCATAGTACAGACTCCTTTCCTTGACAAATACTTGTATGTTATGTTGAAATCCATCATGATGCATAATTATACATTCACGATAACTGAATAAAATCAGTAAAAGATGTCACACTATTGGAATTGTGTTAACGTTTATGATCACATGTACTTTAAATATGCATGTCTATTCTTAATAAATGCTGGAGCAACTAGAATTTTACTATTATATACTGAATGCTATTAAGAAACGGTATATGCATCTGATCATAAAGCATGGTCCTGAACGGATTACAGGGTATAAACGAGTAAAAACTTATGCACCCACAGATATGTTCTAAAAAGCGCTTTGTTTAAAATCCCCCTAATGCTGGAAATACTCACACATAGAAAGTATCCGCGTGTTCATGCAAGCGAAATATAAACTTTTATAATAAATGTATATATTCCTACATGCATTTTTATTTGACTACCATATAATGTTCAGGCGTATACATTGTATGTATATTACATAAGAACAGGGCGATAGATTTCGTACAAATGAGAGCAACAATGCTAAGAGTTACTATTATCGAGAAATTAGTAGTGAATCAAGTCAATTACACTATGCGTGAATATGTTTTATGTTTGTTCTATTTGTATATAAAAATCATCATAACATCTACATGTATTATACGTCGTTACTTTTTATATGACGATATTTAATCTGAATCTGACACCATAAACGAGAATGCGTTCATATACTTCGACATAATACTGTTTGCGTAGAAAAACAAAATACATTCTTACGGGAAATAATCAGAAGCTAAAACGTTTTTCATATTGCTGCAAAATTCCTAATATAATGAAGAAAACACAACTTTGTATTCATTCGTTGCTTTTTTTTCTCCCAGCAATTGCACACTGTGGAAAATGCAACCTAATGCTGGAAATGTATATAAAAATACATAATAATAAAATATCTTTCTATGAATGAATAAGCAGATCTATAACGACAAGATTTTGACAATGCTTTTTCGGACATACGTGTTTACACATGTGATTATAAGAGAAAACATTTGTTTTTCAGTATTAATATGACTCAACATAAAATTTAATAACTACTTCAACGAAGCAGTTGGGATTAAATTTAACATCAGTTTTTAAATGGTGAAGTTCCTTTTTAAGGTGTGAACATTTTTGTTGCCAAGATCAATTTTATAGACTATTTACTTTATATAAATTGAATGTCAATTATCCGTCGACAAAAATGAAAGCTGTCAGGTACCTCGACTCAATACTGTGTTAGGGTATACCTGACGTACAGGCTTTACGCTGGACAAATACTTGTATTATTTGCTAAATCCACCAAAATACATATTTAGAAAAAACGGTAACAAAACACAAAACTTCAGGGTACAAAGTATGCCAAAACAAATTGGGTACGAAAAACATTTGGGTACGAAAAATACAGGGTACACATGTAAACAAATATGCTTCCCTAGAAAGATTTTCAAAACAACAACCCGTCCTCAGGGGGGGATCCGGAATTTCTGGTTGGGGTGGGAAGGGCGGATATTCAAAGTTGTGCTGGTGTCAAGGGGGGCCGCTAGAAACTCTGGTGGGTGCAGGGCATAGCCCTGATAGGGGTCCAGGGGGCGAAGCCCCCGTAAGCACCACGATTTTAGATTTAAAGGCTTTGACAACCACTTCTCGAGCATGTCACGCCTTATACTTTCATCAAAGTACCTTCTTTTAATGCCAAACAGTGCATAGTTGGGAAAGATCACAATTAATATTACTACGCAATGCTAGATTTAGTTACTTAATGTGTTTGTTTTGATTTTATTTTAGGAATAAATTAAATTAAAAATTATTGTAGGATAAATAGAATACTATGTAAGTGTGATTGTGTACTTAAATTTATCCCCTCGTCTCAGAAGGCTTACAAAGGCTCGGCAAGCCTCGCCATGTAAACTTTTCTTCACTTGTGGGATAAATTTAAGTTCACAATCACACTAACATAGTATTCTCTATCTAGGTAATAGACCAATTGCCGAACAGAAAGCTGCGATGTAAACATTACAAATACAAGACAAAATTGGAGCAAACTTTATCAGCGCTTTATTTAAAATTCCCTCCCAATACTGAACATGCATAAAAATAGATAAAAGAAATGCATCCATTGAGCGAAATTATTGAATAGTAAAAAAATAAGTATTGTTAAAGTCCATTTGAAATATGCGTAAACGTGTGCATGTGTCTTGTCTGTTACTAAACATAACATCATAAATCAAAATGTACATAATAAATATAATCGATAATGTAACAAACCATTGATTTTTGACAATATAGGCGTATGCGTTTCATATACTTCGACCAAATACTGGTTTAGGGGAAACCAAATTAAATACATCAATTCAATGAGCAGACTCTCAAACTTGATCACGTTGCTAAAACACGTGCTTACTCTAAAATATTATCGGTAAACAATTTGTGTAAGGATAATGTTTTCCTCAAGCAAGTCCGTATGAATAAAACCAAATCTAACATTGTACACTAGGTAAAACTGCAAACTTAATTCTGAAAACACTGCAAAATATATACAAAGAGTTATCCGTCTGAGTATGACTTATCAGATCTAATTATTAACTAGATTCCTGGCGATGCTGTCTTCCCGAGATCCATGATTACAAATAGGATTGTAATAGAAAGCATTTATTAAAAAAAATAATGCTTGCAAATTAATTTTAGTTTGCATTAGACGAAACATTAAAATAAACAAACAGCTTGTAATCGGATTTAATTTGACATATCTTCAAATGTTGAAATGCTATATGATTTGTAGTCGGTGTTGTTGCCACAATAGTGGTTATATATATATGTTTATGTATAAATCAACCCTGCATTATTGAGATATAAACAATGAAAGCGTTTAGAGTATTCTGCTTAATGCTGATTAAAGGGTATATCCAAAGTACAGGCTCCGTTTTGCACAAATACGTGTATGCTGTGCTGAAATCCATCATGGTACATACTATACATTCACGAAAACAGTTAAAGATAAATAAGGATATAAAAACATTTTGAATTTTGTTAACCTAATCAGAAATTACATGTACTTTTAAAACATTATATTTCTTTCCTAAATAAACGCTGGAGCAACTTAGAGGTTTACACCTTTTGTAATTAACGCATATTGCGAAATTGATATAGGCATGCTGAACATAAAAATAACAGCAGTTGGATTTTAATTTTGCATCTTTTATATGCAGATGTGCTATGTAAGGTGTGAACGTTTTTGTTGCCAAACTCATTGTTTTAGATTATGTCTTTTTATAAAAAACACATAAATTATCCGACGACAAACATACAAGTTTTCAGGTACTCGACTTAATGCTTAGTAAAGGGCTCACCCATAGTAAGGCCTCCTTTACGTTGGACTGTACTTGTATGCTATGCTATACCCAGCATGGCACGTCAATATACATTCACAAAAACGGTAATAAATATATAAATATATCAAAACTGTGATTTTGTTGTTAACGTCCATGATCAGAAATAACATGTGTACTTTAACATATAACATTGTATCCTTATAAAGGCTGGAGAACTAGAGTTGTACTCTTATATAAAGAATACATATTTAAAAAAAAAAAGTTAAATGCATGCTGACAAAAATCATGGTCCTGAAGGGATTACAGGGTATACACGACCAAACAAAAGTTATAAAACCCCAATGAACAGGTTTGAAACGCCGACAATAATAAAAGCTTTCATGTACTTCGACTTTATGCTGATTTAAGGCCATACCCATAGTTCAGGCTCCTTTTCGTTGGAGAAATACTTGTATGCTATGCTGACACCATCATGGTACATAATTAACACGCACGAAACGGTAATAATATTATTAAAGATATCACAACTTTTGGAATTTATGTTAACGTACATTATCAGAAAGTACATGTACATTAAATCATAGCATGTCTATCCGAATAAACGCTGGAGCATCTAGAGATTCACTCTTATATAACGAAAGCATATTGAGAAAACGCTATAGGCATGCTGAACAAAAACATGGTCCTGAATGGATTACAGGGTATACACGTGTAAACATTAAGTATGCAGCCCCAGAATAAGTTTTATTAGTTATTGATGGGAATGCTGTAATGCTGGAGCAGCGGAAGTTTTACATTAGTATACTTCACAAAACACTTTGTTTAAAATTACTACTAATGCTGGATATACACAGACATAGACAAAGTCAGTGCGTACATTACATGCAAGCATAATCATTAAACTATTATGGTAAAATGTATATACTCTACAGGTGTTTTATTTGCTACCATGTACATGTATGCATATTCAGGCTTACCCGTTATGCATATTACATAATAGTAGGGCGATATCAGAATAAGTATTCCGTTCAATTGAGAGTCAATCAATGATATAGGAAATTATTTATCGAGATCATGTAAGAAGTGAATGAAGACAATTTAAAATATGCGTGAATATGTTAACGTTTGTTTTCTGTTGTGTTTTTTTTTTCCAATAAAATCATACATTCTACATTTATAAATATCGTTCAATGTCATATCCAGCTATAATTTGACATCATAAAGAGAATGCGTAAATATTCTTCGACATAATACTGTTTAAGTAGAAAACCTAATAAATGCGTTATAGAAATTAGCAGAAGCTAACATTGTGATAACATTGTTTCTACAAGCCCTTAATGTAATAAAATGACAACACAACACTTTGTTTTTATATGTTGTTTTTCTTCCAGTCAGTATGAATTTATAAAACCAAACATAGAATTTCACACTGTGATAAAAATGTGGGAAAGTATATAAAAGTACTTATTAATAAAACTATCTGTCTAAGAATGAATAATCAGATGTAATTATGAACTAGATTGTTTACAATGCTATTTTCTGACATCTGTATTTACACCTGTGATAATAGAGATAAAAAATGTTTAAAAAATAAATAAATTTTGTATGCATAGTTATTTCAGTAATAATATGACGAAACATAAAAATAATAAACTATTTCATCTAAGCAATTGGATTTTAATCTAACATCTAGTTTAATGATGATGTTCTATTTCAGGTTGTGAATGTTTTTGTTTCTAAATGCATTGCTATAGACTTATTTATTTATATAAATTGAACTTAAATCAATCCGACGACAAAAATTAAAGCTTTCAGCTACTTTGACTTAATGTTGTGTAAATGGCATACCCATAGTACAGACGCTTTTTCGTTGGACAAATGATTGTATGCTTTGCTGTAATCCATCATGGTTCTTAATTTTTAAATTCACGAACACTGAAATTAAATATATTAAAGGGATATTTTCACGGTTTGGTAAATTGACAAAATTGAAAAAAGTTGTTTCAGATTCGCAAATGTCGGTTCAGTTATGATATTTGTGAGGAGGAAAGATTAATGAACAACAGATACTGGACATTAGCCGCGGTCCAATATAGCCATTATATGCGTCTTTTGACGATTTAAAAGCCTAAAAATTATAAAGCGTTGCAACGCGAAACGATTGAATAATTTGGAGAGGTCTCTTGTTGTCGTTTAAATTTGTAAAACTACGAAGATTGCTTATATAAGGTATAAATACGCATATTATGTATTTTTGGCAGGATAGCTCAGTTGGCTAATGCATTTTTACTTAAGGATTCCGGGGGGTCCACTGGTTCGAGCCCTGCTGTGGGCTACTTTTGTTTCCTTTTTAAAAATGTATTTTTGATTTTTTACTGAAGCTTTTAAAATTTAATGTTTACATTATCAATATAAAGCATTCAATGACAAACTTCAACACATGCCAAAATCTGTGAAAAGGCCCCTTTTAATATATAAAACTTATGGAATTGTGTTAACGTTCATGATCAAATAGATTACTAGCACTTTTAAACATGACATTTCTATCATAAATAAATGATGGGGCAACTAGAGTTTTACTCTTATATAATGAATGCATATTTAGAAAACGGTATATGCATGCTGATCATAAAACATGGTCCTGAATGGATTACATGGTTATAAACGAGTAGACATATTATGCAACCGCAGAATATGTTGAAAAAGCGCTTTGCTTAAAATTCCCCCCTAATGCTGGAAATACTCACACATACAAAGAATCCGTTTGTTCATGCCCGCGAAATAATAAGCTATTATAGTAAAATATATATATTCCTACATGTATTTTTATTTGACTACCCTTTACGTGTTAAGGCGTACATTGTATGCATATTACATGATAATAGGGCGATATATTTCGTACAAATGAGAGTAAAAATGCTAAGAGGTTACTATTTATCGAGAAATAAGTAGTGAATCAAGTCAATTGACAATATGCGTGAATATGTTTACGTTGTTCTGTATTTTATTTTAAAAAAAACATCATACAATTTAAATTTATTATATGTCGTTACATTTTATATGAAGATATTTAATCTGACATCATAAAGAGAATGTGTTCATATACTTCGACATAATACTGTTTGCGTAGAAAGCAACATACATTCTTACATAAAATAATCGGAAGCTAAATATTGCTGCAAAAAGCCCTTAATATAAATAAATGAAAGCACAAAACTTTGTAATCCTTTTTTTTTTCTTCCAGCAATGGCACGCTGTGGAAAATGCAACCTATTGCTGAAAATGTATATACAAATACATAATAAAAATATCTTTCTAAGAATGAATAAGCAGATCTGATAACGTACTTAAAACGACAACATTTCTATCCTAAATAAACGCTGGAGCAAGAGTTTTTCTCTCTCTTATATAAAAAACGCATATTTAGAAAACGATATAGGCATACTGAACATAAAACATGAATGGATTACAGGGTATACACGTGTAAACGTAAATTATGAAGCCCAGAATATGTTTGTAAAAGCGCTTAGTTTAAAAATCAAACATGATGATGGAAATACACACACATAGGAAGAATCCGTTTGTCAATGCAAGCGAAATAATAAATTATAATGGGGAAATGTATATATTCCTACAACGGTTCTATTTGACTGCAATATATGTGTATTCCGGAGTACATTATATGCATATTACATAAGAATAAGGCGATATCAGAATCAGTATTTCGTACAAATGAGAGTAACAATGCCACAAGGTTAATATTTATAAAAAAACACCTCAGCAGTGAATCAAGTCAATTTAACAACATGTGTGAATATGCCACGTTTTCTTCTGTTTGTTTTTATATAAAAAAAATCATCATTCATCTACATGTATTATATATCGCTAAATCTTATATGAAGATATTTATTCTGACACCATCAAGAGAGTACGTTACAGATATTCGACATAATACTGTTTTAGTAGAATACAAAATAAATGCATAAAAGAAATTATCAGAAGCTGAAACTTTGATCACGCTCCTGCAACAAGCCTTTATTATACAAAAAGACATAACACAACTTTTATTTATACTTTCTTTTCTTCCAGCAAGTCCGAATGAATAAACCAAACATGAAAATATATATAAATACATTAATAAATATACTGCTAAGTATAAAGAAACAGATACAATTATGCACTATATTGTTTGCAACGCTACTTTTCCAACATATGTATTTAAAAATGTGATTATAATAGAAAGCATTTGTTTAAGAATAGGATTTATTTTTATGCTTAGTTATTACAGTATGTATATGACAAAACATACATATTAATAAAATATTTCATCTAAGCAGTTGGATTTGTATTTTGAATTATTTTAAGGTACTTCGACAAACGCTGATTTTAGGGCTAACCAATAGTACAGCCTCCATTTCGTTGGACAATTACGTGTATGCTATGCTGACATATTCATGGTACATAAGTATACATTAACGAAAACGGTAATAAAATAAATATAACATATCACATCTCTAGGAATTGTGTTAACGTACATGATCAGAAATTACATGTACTAATTTCTATCATAAATAAACGCTGGAGCACCAGAGTTTACTCTGATATAATGAACGCATATTTAGAAACGATATAGCCATGCTGAACATAAAACATGGTCCTGAATGGATTGCATGGTAAACACGTATAAACTGGAATACACACGCATGGAAATAATCAGTTTGTCCATGCAAGCAAAATAATTTAAAATATTATGCTAAAATGAAATATTTTCCTACATACGTTTTTTGTTTGCTTAGCATGTATGCATATCCAAGCGTACACTGTATGCACATTACTTACCAATAAGGCGATATCAAAATTAGTATTTCGCGCAATGAGAGTTCCAATGCTCAGCTATAAGGTCAATATTTATCCAGAACACAGAAGTGGTGAGTCATGTCTATTTTAAATATAGGTCAATATGTTAACCATTTTTGTTTGTGTTTTTATAAAAAAATACATAATAAATCTACATTCTTTATATATCGTTATATTTTATTTGAAGATATTTAGTTTGACATATTACGATAATGCGTGTATATACTTCGACATTATACTGTTTCAGATAAAAATATATCAATAAAAGAAATTATCAGAAGCTATACCCTTGATCACGTTGCTGCAACAAGCCCTAAATGCCAACACAATTTTTTATGATACTTTTTTTTTCTTCCAGCAAGTCCGAATGAATAAAACCAAACATAGCTTTGCACGGTGTGAGTAATGCAACCTAATGCTGAAAATTTATATAAAATACATAAATTAAAGCGATCCGTCTAAGTATAAAGAATCAGATAATATTATAAACTAGATTGTTGGCCATTCTACTTTCCCAACATCTGTGTGTACACATGTTATGATATGAGAAAATATTTGTTAAAGATAAGAATGTATTGTTATGCAAAGTAATTTCAGTATTCATATGCCTCAACATAAACATTGATTAACTATTTCATGTGTTTAAATGGTGATGTACTATTTAAAGAATGTACTTTTTGTTGCCTAAATCATTGCTAAAGACATATACATTCACAAAACGGTAATGAAATATAATAGTATGAAAGATATCACAACTGTTGAATTGTGCTAACGTCCATGATCAGAAATTACATGTGCGGTAAAACATAACATTGCTATCATAAATTACAGCTGGAGAACCTAGAGTTTTACTCTTATATAATGAAAGCATATTTAAACAACGTTAAAGGCATGCTGAACATAAAGCATGGCCCTGAATGGATAACAGAGTATACGCTAGCAAACAATAAACAATAATGGTAAAATGTATATATTCTTACATGCGTTGTTATGTCAGTACCATATATGTTTATTCAGGCATACACTGTATGCAAATTACATAAGAATACGGCGATGTCAGGATCAGATTCTCGTACAAACGAGAGTTACACTGTTATGAGGTTAATATTTTTCGAAAGACGCGTTTTCAAGTCAATTTACAATATGCGTGAATATGTTGATGATTTTCTGTTTTTATACAACATACATCATAACATCTACATTATTATATATCGTTAATTGTTATATCGAGATATATTAGTTTTTACACCAATACGAGAATGCGTTCATATTCTTTGACATAATGCTGTTTTAGAAGAAAACCAATTAAATGCATCATAGAAATAAGCAGCAGCTGAAACGTAGATCAAATTGCTGCGACAAGCGCTTAATATAATAAATTCCAACACAAAACTTTGTATCGATAGTTTGTTCTTCCTGCAAGTTTGACTGAATTTAAACCAAACATAGCATTGCACAATGTGGAAAAGGTAACCTAATTCTGGAAATATATATAAAATACATAAAAATTAAGCTATCTCTCCAAGAATGAATAATCAGATGAAATTATGACATAAATTGTTTACAATGCTATTTCCCAACATCGGGTTTCACATGTGATTATAAGAGAAAGCATTTGTTTAAGAAAAGGATTTATTTTTATGCAAAGTTATTTCAATATAAATATATGGAAACATTAAACATTATGAACTGGTTCAACTAAGCCATTGAATTTTAAATTTTGCATCTGTTTAAATGGTATAGTGATATTGAAGGTGTGATCATATGATTTGCCGAATTATTTTTTATAGACTAATTTATTTATATTAATTAAACTTAAATTATCCGACGACAAATATTCAGGTATTCAATATTTCAGGTACTTCGACCTTAATGCTGATTTAAGGGCATACCCATAGTACATGCTCCGTTTCGTTCGACAAATACTGTTATGCTATGATGAAATCTAGCATGGTACATTATTTAACGTTCACGAAAATGGTTATACATATATTAAACAAAATTCACAACTTTTAGAATTTTGCTAACGTACATGATACGAAATTACATGTACTTTAAAACATAACATGACAATCATAAATAAACGCTGGAGCAACTAGAGATTGGTAGTTTAAATGTGTCATATCGCATACTGGACCTTACATTTGGTCCAGACTGTATTATAGGGTATAAACGTGTAAACAAATATTATGCCTCCCTAGAAATATTTTCAGAACACCAATCCGTACTTCATTGTAACTAGTCCGTGTGAGGGAAGTGATACATTGCCTGACCAGAAAGCTGAAATGCAAAACATGACAATTACACGACAAAACTGCAGTAAACTGCAGCAAGCGCTTTGTTTAATTTTTTTTTCCAAATGTTTTAAATGCATAAACATAGAAAGAAGCAGTGCGTCCATACAAGCGAAATTATTAAACTTGTAAGGCAGTATATATTTTTCAACATGCGTTTGTATAACCTTGCCGGTTATTCAATTCTTATTGCATAAGAATAAGGCGATATCAGAACCAATATTTTGTACAAATAGAAAATACAAATAAGAAATGTTTGGTTGTAAAGTTATTTAAACATGCATACGACAAAACAAAATAAAACTATTTCGACTTTACAATTGGATTTTAAATTTACATCTGTTTAAATTGTTTAGTGCTATTTTACTTCTGTTCGGTCCTTTTCCCACAATCGTTCTTATATTATTTTATTTCTTGATGCGAATTGACCTTGCCTTATTCGGACGACAAAAATGAAAGCTTTCAGATTCTACGATTTAATTATGCTTTAAGGCCATACTCACAGCACAGGCTTCTTTTTGTTGGACAAATACTTTTACATTAACGGTAACAAATCATAAACATTTAGAAAATTATTGACACACATGTTCAGAAATTATTTAAAAACATTTAATGTATATCCTTATTTACAAGAATAAATATCATGAATGTAAATGTTTTAAATGACTTTATTGATATTAACGAAAGAAATCTTAATATGTGTTGTATCAGTATGACGCTTTATTAGCATTAAAACGGTGCCTATACCACGTGACTTTTTCGGATCTGTGTTGGGAGAATAAAGCGCGACCCAGTTGACATTTTTAAGGATCTCTTTTTAAATATTTCACCATTATTTTAATGGGATAAAGTGGAGAGCCCGCTATTTTGTGAGTGTTTTCTATAGGTTTTATGATCTTTTTAAACAAATAAGTATTTTTTTCAGTAAAGTGCAACCGCGCGTTTGAACGGCTAGACAAATGTCGGATCAGTGTGGGGACTTCATATTGCGGTTGCACTTTACTGAAAAATACTTATTTGTTTTAAAAGATCATGATACCTTTAGAAAACTCTCACGAATGAGCTGGCTCTCCACTGTAATAGACCAATTTCCTGAACAGAAAGCTGCGATGTAAAATTACAAAATACAAGACAAAATTGGAGCAAAACTTTTATCAGCGCTTTATTTAAAATTCCCTCCCAATACTGAACATGAATACAAATAGATAAAAGAAATGCATCCATTGAAGCGATATTATTAAAGTAGTAAAAAAATAAGTATTGTTTTAAGTCCATTTGAAATATGCGTAAACGTGTGCATGTGTGTCGTCTCTCACTAAACATAACATCATAAATCAAAATGAACATTTATCATACATCGATAATGTAACATCAATTGATTTTTTGACAAAATACTGGTTAAGGGGAAACCAAATTAAATACATCAATTCAATTAGCAGACTCTAACACTTCGATCACGTTGCTGAAACACGTGCTTACTCTAAAATATTGTCGGTAATAAAAAATTGTGTAAGGATATTGTTTTCCTCAAGCAAGTCCGTATGAACAAACCAAACCTAACATTGTACACTAGGTAAACTGCAACTTAATTCTGAAAACTCTGCAAAATATATACAAAAAGTTATCCGTCTGAATATGACTTATCAGATCTAATTATTAACTAGATTCTTGGCGATGCTGTCTTCCCGACATCTGTGATTACAAATATGATTGTAAAAGAAAGCATTTGTTGAAAAAATAATGCTTGCAAATTAATTTTAGTTTGCATTAGACGAAACATTAAAATAAACAAACAGCTTTGTAATCGGATTTTAATTTGACATATCTTCAAATGTTGAAATGCTTTATGTTTTGTATTCGGTGTTGTTGCCACAAATAGTTGTTATATATATGTTTATGTATAAATCAAACCTGAATAATTGAGATGTTTAACAATGAAAGCTTTTATATTATTCTGCTTAATGCTGATTTAAGGGCATATCCATAGTACAGGCTCCTTTTTGCACAAATACGTGTATGCTGTGCTGACATCCATCATGGTACATAATTATACATTCATGAAAACAGTTAAAAGATAAATAAAGGATATAACAACATTTTGGATTTTGTTAACATACATAATCAGAAAGTACGTGTACTTTAAAACATTGTATTTATTTCGTAAATAAACGCTGGAGCAATTAGAGTTTTTACCCTTTTTTAATTAACGCATATTGCGAAAACGATATAGGCATGCTGAACATAAAAATAACAGCAGTTGGATTTTTAATTTTGCATCTTTTTATATGGAAATGTGCTATGTAAGGGTGTAAACGTTTTTGTAGCCAAAATCATTGTTTTAGATTATTTTTTTTTAATAAAATGAACATAAATTATCCGACGACAAACAAAAAAGTTTTCGGGGGTACTTCGACTTAATGCTGATTAAAGGGCTAACCCATAGTAAGGCCTCCTTTACGTTTGACTGTACTTGTATGTTGTGCTTAAACCCAGCATGGTACGTAAATATACATTCACAAAAACGGTAATAAAATTTATAAAAGTTATCAAATCTGTTGATTTTTGTTATCGTACATGATCAGAAATAACATGTACTTTAAAATATAACATTTGTATCCTTTATACAGGCTGGAGAAAACTAGAGTTTTAGTCTTATATAATGATGGCATATTTAAAAAACGTTAAATGCATGCTGAACATAAAACATGGTCCTGAAGGGATTACAGGGTATACACGACCAAACAAAAGTTATAAAACCCCACGAAGATGTTTTGAAAGACGACAAAAATAAAAGCGTTCATGTACTTCAATTTAATGCTGATTAAAGGCCATACCCATAGTACAGGCTCCTTTTCGTTGGAGAAACTATGCTATGCTGAACACCATCATGGTACATATTTAAACATGCACGAAAACGGTAATAAATATTATTAAAGATATCACAACTTTTGAATTTATGTTAACGTATATTATCAAAAATTACATGTACATTAAATCATAACATGTCTATCCTAAATAAACGCTGAAGCAACTAGACTAACTCTTATATAATGAAAGCATGTTGAGAAAACGCTATATGCATGCTGAACAAAAACATGGTCCTGAATGGATTACAGGATGAACATGTGTAAACATAAAGTATGCAACCCCAGAATATGTTTTAAAAGTTATTGATGGGAATGCTGTGCTGCTGGAGCAGCGGAAGTTTTACATTAGTATACTTCACAAAACACTTTGTTTAAAAATCCCACTAATGCTGGATATACACAGACGTAGACAGAGTGAGTGTGTAAATTACATGCAATCTTTATAATTAAACTATTTCGGTAAAATGTATATATTCCTTCAAGTTTATTTACTTGCCTTCCATGTACATGTATGTATATTCAGGCGTAACTATTATGCATATCACATAAGAGTAGATCGATTACAGAATCAGTATTTTGTTTTAAATGAGAAGAGTTGCAATGCTATGATGAAATTATTTATGAGAACATGTAAGTAGTGAATGAAGACAATTTACAATATGCGTGAATATGATGTTAGTTTTCTGTTGGGTGTTTGATAAAATCATAAAATCTACATTAATATATATCGTTAATTGTCATGTCCAGCTATTATAATTTGACTCCATAAAGAGAATGCGTTCATATTCTTCGACAAAATACTGTTTCAGAAGAAAACCAAATAAATGCGTCAGAAATTAGCGGAAGCTAAAATTGTGATCACATTGCTGCTACAAGCCCTTAATATACTAAAATGACAACACAAATGTTTGTTTTCATATGTTGTTTTTCTTCAAGTCAGTATGAATTTATAAAACCAAACATAACATTGCACACTGTATAAAATGCAACTTAATGCTGGGAAAGTATATAAAAGTACATAATAATAAAACTTGATGTCTGAGAATGAATAATCAGATGTGATTATAAAAAAAACTTTGTTTAAGAAACAGATTAATTTTATGCAAATTTATTTCAGTATTTATATGACGAAACATAAAAAATAATAAACTATTTCATCTTAGCAGTTGGATTTGTTATTTAACATCTAGTTAAATGGTGATGTTCTATTTCAGGTTGAATGTTTTTATTTCTAAATGCATTGTTATAGACTAATTTATTTATATAAATTGAACTTAAATCATCCGACGACAAAAACAAAAGCTTTCACGTACTTCGATTTAATGCTGTGTTAAGGGCATCCCCATAGTACAGACTCTTTTTCGTTGGACAAACGATGTTGTATGCTATGTTGAAATCCATCATGATGCATAATTATACATTCACGAAAACTGAAATAAAATATGTAAAAGATGTAACAACTATTGGAATTGTGTTTACGTTTATGATCACATAGATTACATGTACTTTAAAATATGATTTTTCTATCCTAAATAAATGCTGGAGCAACTAGAGTTTTACTATAGGGATAATACACGTTTTCGAGGGCATGATCGTCTGCGGGCGCTCGAAAAAGCGCACTCGGGCAGATACGGATTTTGAGAGCGCCCGCAGGCACGAGGGCAGGAACGGATTTTGAGAGCGCCGGCAGATGATCATGTCCGAGAAAATGGGTATTTTCGCTATTATTGCATTAACAAATCACACATACCAAAATAATTTTAAATAACATTGAAAACAATATTTTGTTCATACGACATCGACAAAATAATTCGATTATTTAAATACAGTTCAAGGTTGTGTTTTAGATATGCCTCACTCGGTCATCATCCGAAATGACGAGGCTTTACCTTCGGTGGGCAGTTTTCGATTAAAAATGTGTTTAAACAGTGGATTAATGCAAAGTTGAAATGCAGCAGCGTAAAGTAAGAAATGAGGAATTATTTTGGAATTTACAGCAGGAACGTTGAAGGTACATAAACACTTACATTTACAGCATAGTCTTTTGAAAGTGTTGAGTAAATAACCTTAACTTCAATGACGTTGCCAATACAATAAAGCTGTTGTCAAGAGAGTGCAGGTGATATAGTAACTTGAAAAGTGGATTGAAATAGTCATTATCCCTGCATGCATGTGGAAACTGATGCTTATTCAGTTCCCCATTTATGCTTGGAAAGTCGTCGAAGGCTGGAGAAGGGAAGTAACTGCGCGTAGACCAGATTATGGATATGTAAAACACATAACAGCGCTTGAACGGCACGTGAATCGCATTGTTAATACATGATTTCTCCCGTTCAAGCCCTCTTTTTGCCAAGTTTCTGCACCCCGCCAGAGGGCATTATAGATAGAGTTTATGCAATAATATTATATAATGAATGCATATTTAGAAAACGGTATATGCATTCTGATCATAAAACATGGTCATGAACAGATTACAGGGTATAAACGAACAGAAAAATTATGCAACCACAGAATATGTTCTAAAAAGCGCTTTGTTTAAAATTCCCCCTAATGCTGGAAATACTCACACATAGAAAGTATCCGTTTGTTCATGCAAGCAAAATAATAAACTATTATGATAAAATGTATATATTCCTACATGCATTTTTATTTGACTACCATATATGTGTTCAGGCGTACATTGTATGCATATTACATAAGAACAGGGCGATAGATTTCGTACAAATGAGAGCAACAATGCTAAGAGGTTACTATTTATTGAGAAATAAGTAGTGAATCAAGTCAATTTACACTTTGCGTGAATATGCTTTACGTTTGTTCTATTTTTATATAAAAAATCATCATAAAATCTACATTTATTATATGTCGTTACATTTTATATGACGATATTTAATCTGACACCATAACGAGAATGCGTTCATATACTTCGACATAATACTGTTTGCGTAGAAAACAAAATACATTCTTACGGGAAATAATCAGAAGCTAAAACGTGTTTCATATTGCTGCAAAAAGCCCGTAATATAATGAAATGAAAGCACAAAACTTTGTATTTATACGTTGCTTTTTTTCTTCCAGCAATTGCACACTGTGGAAAATGCAACCTAATGCTGGAAATGTATATAAAAATACATAATAATAAAATATCTTTCTAAGAATGAATAAGCAGATCTAAAAATGAACAAGATTGTTGACAATGCTTTTTTCGGACATACGTGTTTACACATGTGATTATAAGAGAAAACATGTGTTAACGAAACTGATTTATTTTTATGCAAAGTTATTTCAGTATTAAAATGACTCAACATAAACATTAATAAACTACTTCAACTAAGCAATTGGGATTAAATTTAACATCAGTTTAAATGGTGAAGTGCCTTTTTAAGGTGTGAACATTTTTGTTGCCAAGATCAATTTTATAGACTATTTACTTTATATAAATTGATTGTCAATTATCCGACGACAAACATGAAAGCTGTCAGGTACCTCGACTCAATACTGTGTTAAGGGTATACCTGACGTACAGGCTTCTTTACGCTGGACATTTACTTGTATTATTTGCTCAAATCCACCAAGATACATAATTTAGAAAACGGTTACAAAACACAAAACTTCAGGGTACAAACAAAGTATGCCAAAACAAAATTGGGTACGAAAAAACATTTGGGTACGAAAAATACAGGGTATATACATTAAAACAAATATGCTTCCCTAGAAAGATTTTCAAAACAACAACCCGTCCACAGGGGCGGATCCGGGATTTCTGGTTTGGGGTGGGGGGCGGGATATTCAAAGTTTTGCTGGTGGTCCAGGGGGGCCGCTAGAACCTCTGGTGGGTGCAGGGCATAGTCCTGATAGGGGTCCAGGGGGGCAAAGCCCCCCCCCCCCTCCCTAAGCTCCACGATTTTAGTGATTTTGAAGGCTTTGACAACCACTTCTCGACCATGTCACGCCTTATATACTTTCATCAAAGTACCTTCTTTTAATGCCAAAAAGTGCATAGTTTATCGTTTTGGGGGTCCAGGGGGGCAAAGCTCCCCGGAAGCGCCACGATTATAGTGATGTTGAATGCTTTGACATGTTTAAATAGGTGATTAAGATCTAGTTAAGTGTTAAACATCAAATGAATTGACTTTACTTTGGCGATTTTAGGGGATCCGCCTATGGTCCTACATTGCATAGCATCACAAAATATCAGAAAAACTGCGGTCAGTGCTGTGTTTAAAATTCCCTTCAAATGCCTACAAATGCATGGAAATAGAAAGATGCAAGCGAAATTATAAAACTTGTATGGCAAAATATATGTATATTGCAACATGCTTGTTTATAGCCGTATATGAATATTCAGGCGTACAATTTTTGACAATTGCATACCAATTATGCGATATCAGAACAAATATTTTGTACAAATGAGAATATTGTATGTATCGAACCCGTATTATGTATAATAGTTAATACACAATATGTGTGAGTGCACTGTTATGTTTGTTTGTCTGTTTTTTATTCTTCTTAAAGTATAATCATAAAGTATACATTTATTAAATATAGTTAAATCTTATATCGAGAGGTCTTATTTTTACGACAGTAAGAGAATGCGTTGTCATATACTTCGATACAATACTGGCGTAAGTGAAAACCAAATAAATGCATCAAATAAATTAGCAGACGCGTTTTTTTTGTGTTTTTTTGTTCAAACGAAAAGAAAAATTGATACTTATTATTTCGTTCATTGCATCGTGCCTCAGAAAACTATAACTCTGTTGCTGTGGTTTCTTCTAACCATTGATTAATATAGCCGTTATTAAATCATTTATATGCTCTCTTTTATTGCCTTTCAATTTGTATTACAAAAGAATATTCACACTTATGTGTGTTTTATATCGCTGGGCTAAGTGTGAGGTTCGGGATCTCTCAAATAGTTTTAAATTCGCAATGCTATGTATTTAATGAACGTTCATAGCAGATGACCACACTTTTATTCAATGTCGTTTTTTACGTTGTTTCGTTTTGTTTTTGTTTTAACCATTAGCTGGCCATCATTATAGAGACGCTAATCAAAATCCACCAAAGAACTAATTCAGTTATCAAAATTAGAATTTATATAATATTTGTAATTACACTTACATTGATAAGAATATTAACCATAAAGGTAATTGGCTATTCGAAGCATCACGTGATAAGTAAATGTGAGGTAAATTTGGCGCAATAAATGCAAGCACTAAACTGTAAACAAATAATAAAGCAGAAGTAAAAGGCGTACACTGATTCATTCGTGCAAAGCAATGTCGTAACGGTTTAGCACAACACCGACCATAGGTGAGTCGAAATAAATGTAAGATCTTGAATGTTCCACAAACGTCTGAAGTAACCAACAAAAAGCACACAATACTTGGATAAATTTAATGCATCGCCGAGGTCGCGATCGAACAGAGCAATTGAATCTAAAAAAATAAACGTATATATCTGAGTGCACCCTAATTCCTAACATTTACTTAGTGTATGTGTTCTATTTTTAGATCAGAGAAAAATCAGCACGCGGATAATACATAAATATTATAAATATTAAATATATTATTAAATTGTAAGAAAATTATCATAAACGCATAATAAAATTATGCTGTTACGTTTACAGACGTGTATCGGCAGAATATATTTTTATTTATTATTTATTATTTAAATATTTATTTTTGCTAAATTTATCAACAGTCTTAGAGAAGTAGAGCGTAAATTAGTATGTTTTCGGTATTAAGTTCCCTTCTCCCAAGTGCATTGAAGAGATAAAGTGAAATTTCTATATGGGTTTTTTGGCATTAGGTAGAAATAGAATTAAGTCGAAAATGAAAATTTAGAAATTTAACATATAATTGTGCAAAATTTAAAATATTTTTTCATAGTTTTACAATGTTTTTCTCTTAAATTATTTAATTATGAGATTGTTATTAAATATAAACTAAGTTTAAAGAAGTTAAAAAACATCGCCAAAGTGCTGTGTTTTTGCGCACTTCGCCCTAAGGTGACGATAGTATTTATATATATATATATATATATATATATATATATATATATATATATATAGTCGCTAATGTTTCGGCAGTAGCCTCCTTCTGTGAGAAAATCTTATGACGCATTGGACATGCCACCGAACATATCAATCATCATGCATTAGCTAATGTTTGATATGTCCTCTTGAGACATGATAGGAGCAAGTTTCACAAATTTTCGAAACACTGATTTTTTTCCGAAAATCCTTGAAGATAAGTTACAGCTTGAGTAGGCATAAACACAATTTAGCAACTCATTGCACACTTCTTCTCCTAAAGATTCTTTCAAAATGTTTATATTATACATTTTATGTTCCTCTGACTGTTTGAACACATCACAGCGTAAGTAGGTGGCGTTGTGGTTCATTTCGGAGTAATGAAGGAGAACGATTAGCAAATCTGTATCCTCGCACATCAACGTTATGACCAGATCGTTCTACTGTTGCTTTTACAATATCAACGCCTGCATCTTCTACAGAACGGCATAACATCCCCTTTTAGTCAGAACTGTGCTGATCAGAACAACGATGACTGTTTTTTATTACTGAACAATATTTCATTCTTGTTGCATGAGTATTCGGTTTCTTTGTTGAAACTCACAATAGTGTTCACGTTTTTTTCTCATCTCTGGTAACACAGGGATTCCTAGCCATCAAATATCGCTGTCGTTTTACAGTTAAATCTGCATAAGACTATTCTTAATGTGAGTCGCATTTTTATTATGGCAAACAAAGGAGCTAAGAGCAATAGAGCACGTGATAATCTGTTATATAGTTAAATACAGTTCACCACAGCCCCAATTAATGCGTCTGCAGCATGACCTCTAATTGCCTGAGCAATCCGAGGCTTGCCTGCTTTACATAGTAAGTATCTGGCTTCAACGAGGGCAGGAGGATGGGGGCTCGGTTCACGTGTCAATGTGTCTACAAGCAAAAGATATCCAGATTGTTGCACTACTAAGAAACGATGGAGCGGAAGGGCATGCTACATTGCACAATCGCAAGCGATCCTTAAGGCAGAGCTATTCGAAATAGTTATAGCTCTGTAGTTTCTCTTGAGTTTATGATTTCGGCAGCCTTCTAATACAAGGGTTAGTCAAACATTACAGTGGTGAAAAGGTTGTGCTTTATGGAAATATTTCAAACAAATACTAATTTTGACAGAATGCATGATTGGTCCCCAGATTTCAAATAGATCATAGGCGATAATTTGGCCGACCACTGTCTAGAGTGCTGGCTTCTCAAAATTGTAAATTGTATATTAAAATAAAGGAAAATGATTTCGAATCATTTTTTTGTATGCATTATATACATTTTATTCATGTATCCCATGCTAGTACAAACACAAAAATCATTTTCCATGATAAAATCAATGGTTTAGAGGACGATCTGTTACTATTTAACAGTTTTATTTTCTTCCTGTCTGCATTAAAAATATTAACTAAATAGAGGATAGATATTGGATTTGGTAGAATATCGATTTTAATTGACGAGTTATCATAGAGCATATTTTTTTCTATGATCACGGATGAAGTAAAATTAATATATTCCACCAAATCATCAAATATTCTTTTACAAATAATTATGTTTTAATTGTTGCAGGCAGAAATAATGACGATGACGTCGTAACGTCATTAAAACGTTGTCATTTTAAAGTAAAACAGTGAAAATTATCGATAATTTTCACTGTTAATGTTCACTGTTTGAAAAAGTGAATTAACAGTTTTAAGTCACTTATACTTCTCTCTTAACAACCGTAAAGCATAAAAAACGTAAAATCAGCAGTAATAAATATGTACAGGAAAACATAGCTATTGTGCCTTTAACACGGGCGTTTTAATACCTTTCAAACAAACTGCTTCGACAATATTGTTTAAAAGAAACTCTGTTAAAATAATCTAGTAACGAAACATTTCATAGAAACGCTAACAGCAATTATAGTATTAATATTTCCTTACATGTATGTTTTTGTAATGATGAAAAAGTTACATGTTTTTCATCCGTTTACTAATTGGTTTCTTGTAAGTATGTCCCTCTTCGAAGAGCCGGATGATGCATGACTAAAGGTAGGAAGGTATGTCGATCGATCGTTCGGTAGACCTTTTGTTTCCGCGCGATATTTAGAAAGAATGACATACACTATGCTTATTAGTATAATGTTAACGTCGTTAGAAAGAAAGACAGTTATTGATTTTAATATCAACAGTGTAGAGGTCACATGGGTTTATCAAAATATATGTTTCCAAACGATATCTTGATGTTGCTTTCACCTATGTTAAAGGGGCCTTTTCACAGATTTGGGTAAGTATTAAAGTGTGTCATTAAATGCTTTATATTAATAAATGTAAACATTTGATCTAAAAAAAACTCGCATCAAGGTTCGAACCAGTGTTAAGAAAAAGTCTACCACTTAGACCATTCGGCCATCCATTCTCATACAATGAAGGATGTATTTTATACTTTATATATGCAATCCTCGTAGTATCACAAAATATAACGACAACAACAGATCTCCAAATTATTCTATCGTTTCGCGTTGCAACGCTTTATAATTTTCAGGTTTTTAAATCGTCAAAAGATGCATATAATGGCTATTTTAGAGCATGTAAATGTTCAGTATTACTGTTTCCTCACAAATATCATAACTACAACGAAAAATTGCGAATCTGAAACAACTTTTTTTAATTTTGTCAATTTACCAAAACGTGAAAAGGACCCTTTTATGAACATTGATTTAGTGGCTTTTTCTGAGACAGGAAAGACGCCTATTGATTTGAGGTTTCCAGGTCAAATGTCAAGTTGGCACGGTATTGTAAAAGAAACTTCGTTTCGACACTATGGTTTTTAGATTGCTTTCACCAACATTCATGCGAATTGGTACGATGGTTATTTTGGAGGAAAAGGAGACGAATTTTGATATTGAAGTCACCAGATGAAAGGTCAGGGGCACATGGTCTTGTATCAATATCTTGTTCGTGATATCGTAAGAAAGTTTGATCTATAATCGTCTTAATTTGTAAGCCGCTACTTGAGACGAAAGAATTGTTTGTGGGTTTAGTCGCTACGTAGTAAGAATTTAACACTCTGTATAAGATACAAGTTGGAAGGCATGCTACAGGATATGTTTTCACAAATAACACCACCAGATTTCTTAATAGAATATAAGTTAGTATGCTGGTTAGTGTTGACGAAAGATTAAAACAAACTATTTTCAGATCAACGGATAAAATATCTTGTACTGTTAAATTAAATTAAGCAATACATCACAAAGAGTAAAAAAAATGTTTTATTGCTGAGCTTTTGAATTATGAAAAAAATCAATTACTATTGAACGTGAAGATTAGATCGATGATAATAGTTAATCTTTAAAAGGCGTCATCAAACACAGTTAGACAAACAAGTTTAAGTAGCGTTACTCAACATAAACCTAATTCTTATAAAAAATAGAATGTTATACACTTCTATTTCCGGATTTTCATTCATTAATCTAAATGGAATTTTACCATTATACTAGTTTTTGGTAAGGTTTGTAACGAATTCTAACGATCCATTCAAACACAAATGACGATTTATGAAATCAAAAGACTGGTCAGAGCGATTTATTTTATTGAAGTTTCCAATTATGCATGACAAAATCACAATCCGAGAATACATTTTCGGATGCTTCGATTCTTATTTATTATTCTTTATTTTTCATATATATTACTACTTTAAACACAACAACCACCCCCTAAATGCTGTATGGAAAATATAGCTACTAGCTTAGACTGGTGTGTTTCGTCACAGAAATAACGTCACGTAAGGTACGCCATAAAAAATGCGATCAGTTGAATGTCTTATGTTATTGTTTAAATATCTCTTGCACACTACCAGCCCAAATTCTGTTAAAAACTGGGTTCAAATTGTAATACAAAGTATGCATTGCAAGTCTCGGTCATGCATACATTTTAAAGTTTAATGGACGTCAACTTGCGTGCGTTATTTTAGCATTAATGAAAGTCGTATTATGACATATTATTTGAAAAATGTGTTTGCAAACTGCAAGTGCAGTGTTACCTTAAAAACGAAATACACTGCTTTCAAAGAAAATCCTTCCAGATACGGAAGGATTTCTATGTTGTTGCTTTTCTTATTTATAAAGCTAAGCTTTTTTGTTCCTAGTATTTTTTTTATATAAAGTGTACACAGTAAAACCATGAAACAAACTAAAAATCGACTGTAAATCATATAAATTTACGAATTTATTTGAATGGACCGTCATAACGTGGTGAGTAATTGCGGAAGAATTTCCTACGGTCGATGCGCAAAACCAGTCCATCCTGTGCGTATGTTTGAGTGTTTGGTTTGACAACCCTTATGTGATCGTAGTAATCACGGTGAGTAGCCTATGTACGTGTGCATTTACTCTGGAGGCTTCTCCCGCTGACGCAAACAGACAACACATAATATACGACAAAATGTGACCAACACTTTTGTATTTTACCTATTTCTGATCTTCTGTCGATAATGTGTAAACTTAAACCTGTCTGTGTAGGGCTTATTTATTATTTACATTTTCTTAAGTCATATTTTTGGAATGTTGATTTGAAGCAAGGTACTTAACAAATGCTTTTTGAGTAGATGTTATTCACTTTGCGGTTGCATGATTCTGGAGGAAGTATGCATTTTGTTCTACAAAACCAAAACAACCCAATTGGTATGTGTGTTAAATCATGCAAAAGGAAGTTACATTCCTCAGATTTGGGTATTCATTCTTATATAAAGAAACGTTTGTCAAACTGACAAGACTAGTTATTGTTCTTACAGATGCTATCTATTGCTTAATAACAAGCGCATGGGTAAAACATGAGGAACGAGGAAAGATACACCCACCTAGATTTCATCGGTATGTTATCAGGAAACAAAATAATAATAAGGCAGTATCTACAGTCTTTCAAAATAAAGGATTGTACACAACATGTGACGGGGTTAACCCATGTATATGTTGTGATGTTATGATTAAAGTAATAGTTATGATAGATGTGTGCGGTCTTCCGAATGTGACACTTCAGTTAACATTTTAACCTGTTGGATATTATGTGTTGGGTTGATTTTAGGCCATATACAGTATATGTGGTTGCTATAATGACCATATGAGAACATATTCCATGCATCCCTTATGTCATTTGATCAAATCAACGGTTTTATCTAAGTGTAATACTAGTCATGTAATTATGACAGTTAATTTGCTTTTATCCTCTCTTGTAAATCACATTATTGATTGGCAACACTTTTATGGTGGTTTTATATATGTGATTTGTGTTATGTATAGTGTTGATAAGATGTAAATAAAATATATAAATAAAATAAAATATATGTGCAGCTTTAATATCGTCTAAACATGTGATAAATTAGCTCTGTCAGAGCATGGTGTTTTTTTTAATGTTTTTGCTAACACACTTGAGCAGTGGTGTGATTTTATGATGAACCTATATTTAATTGCGTATGCACCTAAAAGGGAATTTACCTCAGGTTTTCAACACTATTACCCATATTCTAACTGTATGACCCATTATATCAAACAAGCATCGTGCAGACAAAAACTAAAACAAGTTTCATGGACTAAAGGACTTGTAAATAATAACATAGTATTGTCGTTGAATTGTACCCACGATGCTTTTCTGACTCGCGGAATTTTAAAATCCATTTATAAACCGATAATTGAACCATACACGCTGCATTCTAGAGACTTTGTTGCATATATTGTATTCATTCTGATAGTGCAAAAAAATGAACGACATTTTGTCCCCGTTGCAGTAATCAGTGAAAACGTGTCAACACTACCGTGTTTATTGAGCTTCCGCTTAAGTGTCCGTAGATTTCGATTTTTGTTGAAATAGTATCTGGTCAATAATATTAAATCATATACTGCTTTTTATCAGTATATGAATTTCTGTTATAGAAACATAATAATGGTTCTTTATTAATGAATATTTTCAAACATCTTCACTCATGTTCCACCCTTTGTTTCAATGATGTGACAGACCTATACACTGATCAAGTCACGGATATCAATTTTGACTGTAATGAAATGCGCAAATATTTAACTACATAACAAACAGCCGTTACAGCATCAATGATCTTATAACGAATGTTTCATTTGATGACTGTTTGTTTAAGGTATACGTATCAGGCAAGTTCAATAAGGCTCAACCGGAAAGATAGCATACTGTTTACATATAATCTACTTATATCGCCTAGAAAATGTATGTCTTCACATACTAATATGGTATCAAATATTTTTACATGAGCGTTGAAATGATTTGATGGTCAAAATTTATAAATATTTTTGGGCCGCGCTCTGTGAAAATGGGGTATAGTGCATGTGCTTTAAGTGTCGTCCCAGATTAGCATGTGAAGTCCGCACAGGCTAATGAAGGACGACAATTTCCGCCTATACTTGATTTTTGCTAAGAAAAGACTTTTTTTCAAACGAAAAATAGAAAAGCAAAAAGTGTCGTCCCTGATTAGCCTGTATAGACTTGTAACGTAACTGCGTATTGTTCGTGGAGAACACACAGTAACAAATAAAGTTCATTTCTGTTTTCATCGCGATTTATTTCTGTTGAATATGTTCTAATACAATGCTTGCTAATGTTCGTGAAATATAAATTTACAGCGCGGCGGCCAATATGGCCACCACAATAAGAAAACATGACAAATCTGACCGCAGAATCTTAATTCTGACCAAACATCTACATTTTGTCTACAGGTTGATTTGCATAAAACTCCATTATAACTTTGATTGGTCATTAGTGTCCGTTTCTTCACGTGCTTATTGTTGATTGATTGAAATTGCTAAGGGACCGGAGAAACCAATTTATACATGTATTTGCACGCTTGTCGAATAATCCCTCTAGACATCTAGTCTATTTGTGGTGATAGAAAGTTTTTAATGTACTCTTATAATTGAATAAGATTACGTTTCCCGGTGCAATACTTTGTATGACTGATGCAAACATGGCATTACTGTCATGCCCCTATGTCAATATCGTTGACCATTTTCAATTGAATGCCTTGTTAAACACTAAGTCTCAAGATTTTCCTATTTAATATACTATCTGTGATCTTTCAATTTGTTGACTTAGCCTACTTTAGCATTGAATGCACAGGTATAACTTGTCTCTTCTTGCGAGAGATCTTTTTAATTTAACAAATAGTAATAATTTCCAAATTCTATAATCTTGGCCAATATATCACCAAGAATTATAATTAAATTTCCAAACTTCCTTTATGTTATTATTATTTTTAACATTATACTATTTTCTTTAGAGAACCCTTATTATTATGATATAAGATGTATCATAATTATATGCTGTTACATTACAGACTGTACAGGCTAGTCTGGGACGGCACTTAACGCATATGCATTAAACCCCTTTTTTCACAGAGCGTATCCATTTAAATATTCCGCCACAATCGGTAATTTTTACATAAAATATTCAATGTTCGACCAACTACCATATTGGTAAGTAATCTCCTTGTTTTTTCTGATATATTTTGTTTGAAATCCATATCTGGGAATATAATTTTCAAAGAAATGTTCTGTCAGATTGTAAACAGAAAAATATCTTCTAATCTCATACAGATATAATGATCGTTAATAGAATCTTACATCGAAAAGAGTTCTTGCGATGTCTTGCAACTATGTGCGTATATTAAGGCCTGGTAAACCGCGATTGTATTAACTCTCCATTTCTAAATGATTGGACGAAACGAATAATGTCGCAAACAATCAATCGAGAAGAAATGTTCAGTTATAAAACTGATTATCACATATTCTATATTCATGTAACAAAAAAAAGAAAGATAGCATTTTATCAAAATACGACATGAATTATTATAATGTAGCTTGGCTAATACCGTACAACGTTATAATTGGAAGAATACCATTTCCCGGTTTAAATCTCGAAATACTCCGCATGGCGATGACCGTTTTAAGGAGGTGATCCAATTGTTTCCCTATAGTTTGTTTTAGTATGGACTTGTTTTTTCAATTAAGGACATTTATTTAATAATAGTATTAATAGTATTAATATCTCGGTTTAAGAGGGGTTTCATTTTGTTAAAGTTAATATCAAATATAATGTTATTTGCTAATTTGCATCATTTGCAGGCGTAATTTGATATTATAATTTCAAAATCAACCCAGTAAGATAACATTTGAAAATGATGTAACTCATATGGAGATTGGTAATATTATTTTTATTGAAGAAGTAAAAACACATATTTGTTTATAAAAGAACATTTATTATCGATGTGTTATAAAACGACTATACATACAAGTCATTTCGAATCAACGAAAAACATATTATAAATAGAATATAATAAACTATAATTATAAGTAAGAAATAATTCCCTTAATATTACAAAAAAATTGTTGTTTCAAGTACTAAAATAACAAGACAGTCAGAATTTCATACAATTGCATATGCATATAATATATAATAAAACACTTAAACTCACTCACTACGATTTGATTAAACAGTCATGTACATATATTTTGCCGCCGTTCAAACAATCATAAGAAGCTGTGTAAACTTGGCGAAGAGGACCGCAAGCGTGGCGCCCAGTATTGTTGCCATGGAAACAGCCAGGTTGTTGGAGCCGTTGCAGAGCTCGGTGTCACAGACACAGCCTTCAGCCCCGTCTTTCTTCTCGCACTTGTACTCATCATACGAAAAAAAAGCATTCCCTGATCACAACTGTAAATGTAGAATTTACAACGTTAATGATCATGTAAGTTTCCGTTTGTAGATCAACTGCATGTGTGCGTCTTCCCATAAGTCTCCAAATATAATGTTACGTTAATACGATTTGTTTTAAAAACATGTATTTGTAAGCCATCGAAATCAGGTTATATAATAAATTATAAACTATGCCACCACCATCCACTGCGACCCAGAATATTTACCATTTACCATGACCATCTGGTAACTTGGATGGTTTTATAATGTTTGTGATACGAAATCTACATATTCAGGCACACGTGTTCGTGGTATTCGAGTGGAATTTGAAGGGGGGGGGGTAATATATAACCGATGTTTTAGAAATTGAAGAAGACTGTTCACTAAACGAAAACTTGACAATAAAAAATCCTCCTACTTTTAATCATATGACATAAATAAATTTGTTTTCAAATAACATGTATTGATAGGATTCTTACCGCCATCCTTTTTTACTTTCGTGCATGCCCGGCAAGTTGCGCCAGACTCCAAATCGGAACCTGAAATCATTGAGAGATCAACGCCTTGGTATTTTTAGATGTTTCATCATTAATACATTAATGATTCAAAATCAACATTCTCTGGCATGTCTAATTCTATATTACCTCAAAAAGTGACAATAATGTTAAAAGACAACGGTTGCTGCTAACTGTGTGAAAGAAAATTGATCAAATGGGACTCAAAACGTGCATACTTTTAGAGTATTCGTCCGCACATTTGGCAGTTCCAGAACATGTGTAACATCTGAAGGCTGCATCCACATTGGAAGCTGAAACAAACGATGACCGGTGAGTTAAATGTGTAATTCGCTTATTCAATATACGTATACAAATGTGTCTCTCTGGTCTGTCGGTATGCCCTTCAAACCCATCAAGACGGCAACACGAAACAAAGTCAAATAAGCATGTCCTTTAATGTAAAGTATTCTCATTAACATGCCTATGACATAATTCCAAAGTATAAAAACTTAACCTGAAACTTGTGTTATATATAACTACCAATTAAATGATCACTATTTAAACAATATAAATATACGACATTAACTAGAGATTTAATACAAATATTTGGGAATCATTTTAGAGTAATATTAAATCATTTTTTCCAAAAGAAAGTCAGTATGCGTTTAAAAAAAAATCGATACAACATAACATTTAAATGAATAAAATAAAAATGAAACTCATCTGAAAATAAGATAAAGATAACAAGTTACCAAAGAGCAGAACGGTAAGCACGCCTGTCAAAACTAAGATGTTTGTTCCAAACATGTTTCTGTTTTGATAATAGCCCAGCAACTGACAAAGACAGGTATTACACCTCACTTGAAATACACAGAGCATTGGTCCACTGAGGCGCATGTATGCGGACTTCAGTGCGCATGCGTCTTAATACACGGTGTGGTTTATTTTATTTTGCAATCTTCAATGAAGTATTAGTTGGTGAAGAAAAAAATTCATTTTAAGTTTTATCCTCCTTTTTCCTATATAGTACTCATATCTTTTGAGGTTGTTGCCTCAGGTTGTTTATGCTACCAATATTGCCTTGTAAAGATGTCATGTTAGATGAAGATATCGGTTTTGCGTCATTTCGCAGTTGTTGCTATTTATGTATTAAATTTATTGAACACACAACTTAAGACTGGGTATGTGTAGGAGTGTGTTTTAATACTAACACTTGAAGACACCATAATGAAGCACTTAAAGAAAGTATTGGCTGGGACTAAGTGATACTGAGTTATAAACATTTAGCCAAATAGTTCAATAAGGTTTGTTCCGACGAACGTTTTGCCGCATTCTCGCACAAATGGTGTTTGTTTCCAGCAAACCTAAACGCAATTATTGATGTTCTAATAAACCCTGTGCTTTTTTTCACAAATGGAATCCATATACATGTCACTTTATTGCTATTTTAGTTTTGCTCAACGAATATGTGAATACTTACGTGAACGAGACCCAATTTTGGGCTGACATTGTTTTTAAGTAAAGCGACGTAAAGTTTTGACTACCGTTTCGCGTACTTTTCCTAATCATTTTTGGCGGAAAAGTGCATTAATAAAAATTAACAAATAAAATATTGTATTTTTTCTAAAAGAAAACACACATTATTTAGTCAGTGCAACGATACTTTTCTTATTTTATTTTGATTTTTAATAGTGTAATAATCCTTTTCAATTTGCGGATAAACTTCCTGCTTTTTTGTCAAGGTAGAATTTCTCTTAAATTAAATGCAAACTTTGTATTTAGGGATAGTATTCTTTGTAATTTATTCTGTAAATCATCTTGTATGTATGAGCCTTTTTGTTTTCATAATGAAGATTGTAGTAAATATGTGTTTGTCTGTTTTACCCGGATGTTGTCAACATATGAAACTTTTGTTAAATTATCATTTATTTAAGTTTATTTATATATTTTTATATTTTCTGTGCTGCCAGTATTCAATGTATCAACATGTTGTTGATTGTTTTTTGTATTATAATATTCCCCAAAACGTATTCTATTCTCAAAATTAGTATGTTCAGTTCATAATGTAACTGATGATCTGTTTACAACAAACATACTGGGGACTGAAAAGAGTTGAATAGTGCCGGTAATGTTATACGTCTTGAAGTACACCATGCACGTTATGTAAGAAGACAGACGCTTTAAAAGATTTATTAACCTTCCCATTACAAGTTTAACAGAAAGATAATTAGAACATATTTTCACAATAACATGCAAGACTTATACTCATTTTATGAGATTTTCAGTAATGTCAAGTTTAAACGCAGTTTGAAACGTATAAACCAAGTATATAGCATGCTAGTATGATAATCAAAAATATTCTGCAATACTACAAGTAACATAATCATCATATGGTGAACATCCTAATTGTTGCGCCACATTTATTTATAAACACAAATTCGTCAAACTAATAATGTTTTTTTCACATAATTGCATTGAACTTGTGGTGAGTCTGAAAACAGACATGTTACCTTCCATCTTTTGTTTGACTTTAGGCAAATGATTAAAACATGAGGAACAAGGACATTTATACACACCTAGAGTTTATTTTGATGTCACAAAGTGTGATTCTTTATTCAAATATTTAAAATGTCCAAAGTAAAGAATCTGCCTTAGCAAAATAAGATCTGGTGCTGTCGGTGGAGGTGGGTCATTTAATTGTGTGCATAAATATTATAATGAATCACTAATAAAGTGTCAATTGCGAACAGACCAAATAAGGAATTTAAATCCAAATTTTTAACATATTTTTTATGTTCAAGTTTAATGTACTATTGTTTCAAAGGACAATAGTGAAAGCAAAAACAAAGAAGTTTCATGTGATTAAGAATAAAACACATATCTCCCTTTAGTTGTTGTAGTCATGCTACTCCGTGTGGCGAAATTATTATATTATATTTCATATACCGAGCCTGAGTGCAAAGCAATAATTGCACACTATACATGGTAAACAATACAATACTTTTCATAGATTGTATTCATATAAATTAAACGGGTACTTACTGGTCTTAATGGCAACAACATATGCGCCTTTTGTCCGCCTTACAGCAATCAGTGTTAACGTTTTGACAGTACCGTTTTAGTTTAGCATCCGCAAATGTTCCGTAGCTATATGTAAAAAATGATGATGATGATGATGATGATGCCGCTGCTGCTGCTGATGATGATGATGATAATAATGATGATAATGATGATAATTGTGTTGGTGGTGTTGGTGTTGTTGTTGGTGGTGTTGGTGTTGGTGTTGGTGATGATGATGATGATGATAATGATGATGATGATGATGATGATGATGACGATGAAGATGATGATGATGATGATGATGATGATGATGATGATGATGATGATGATGATGATGATGATGATGATGATGATCATGCTGCTGCTGCTGCTGCTGCTGCTGCTGCTGCTGATGATGATGATGATGATGATGATGATGATGATGATGATAATGATGATGATAATGATGATGATGATGATGATGATGATTGTTATGATTATGATTATGATGTTTATGGTGATGTTTATGATGATGTTTATGATGATGATGTTTATGATGATGTTTATTTTTATGATGATGATAAGGATGATGATGATGATGATGATGATGATGATGATGATGATGATGATGATGATGATGATGATGATGATGATGATGATGATGATGATGATGATGATGATGATGATGATGATTTATTTCTCCTAATGTCTTATTGTCGGGACAGTATAGACAATCCCAGAATCGTTAAATTAACCGCCGCCATATTGACTATCACGTGACCCAATGCCATGACGGTACTGAAGAATCTGGTATACAACAGCATTCATAGATCTTTGATAAACAAATGTTGAAAACATCAATGTATTATAATATTTGACATCGTTATAAATATAAAAAAATGCATAAAATATTAAACGCCAGATTTAAGTCTCTGCAACAATATTCGATTAAGGCCGAAATTGCTGTATTTTTTAAGTATTCGTTTCAGTTCCGCCTTTGCTTTAAACACAATTATTTCTTTATTAAATTGTTGTATTCGAAAATAATTATAAAAGTTGAATACACACATAAAGTCTGAAGAAAACTTTGTGATATTCGCGTTAATAATTCCGGATATATTAATTAGCGAAATTTTTAAAGATTTATGGTCGAGATATACATTTTCTTTGAAAATCCTATATCTGCCTTTGTTAAAAACATTATTATTTCTTTATATTTTTTTATATAGTTCAGGATATACTCTTAAAGAAAATTTATAAGAGTCCATACCGAGACTATTTAACTGTAACAAACAATAGCTGGCGTGTTAAATATGTAATTTTGCATAACACACATATTTTCAAAAGCTTCCATGTATGTTGACCACGAAAAAATAAAAGCAAATGCAATATTTCTCAATTTAAGTTTAATAGTATAACCCTCATAACCCGTCAATAAATATTCAATTGATAATACGTAAAACAAGTATCTACTATAGTAACAAGGGGAGCTTACCGATGAAATATGTTACATTATGAACATACGAAGTTATGTCCCGACCATAAATGATTTTTTACGGACAGCGGATCTTTTGACCAGACTGCGCGGGTGTTTAATACACATTTTCGTATGACGCGGGACAATAACATAACATAACTTCAACGTAGAATATTTAGGTTGACAGAATTAAAAGTAGATTTTACTAACAGCACACTAATATGCACCTATAAGGGGTAGATACATATGATATACATTTCAAGTTATGTATACATATCGACAAAAGTATTATACTTATTTACGCAGTTTAACCTTTTATATTAATCACTGACAGGTATAGATTAGTAGCATGTACATTATATTATATTTATACATAAAAGACCAAGCATTAGAGCTAAACATTTCAACCTTTAATATTAATCTGTGAGAGAAAGTTATAATATTATTCATTGACCGTATTAAATTGATGTTTCAGTATTTAATCTAAATTTCAGTGGTAGGTAAATGAATGGTCCAAGTGTGAGGTCTTCAGCACCTGAGGCCCACTTTAAGTACCGTTCTAATACGGATGACCCTTATTTATTCATGTTCCGTTCGTATTGTATGATTTATATGTTCCGTGTTGTCACCTGTGTAACTGTTTCCTTTAAGTTTGAGGTTTAAAGCTGCTTAAGCCCAAATGGTTTGCATAGACCGTCTCAATGCATTGGATCCAGTTTCATTCCAATGTATGTGTTTGTTGTGATTTTGTGACTCCTGTCTGGTACATATGTTTTATGTTAGCCAGTGTTTCAAAACCATAAATAAACATGTCTTTGTTTACTGACGTATGCTGACGTTTCATTCGTTTATAATCGGTCATCGTTAACCCATTTATACCTAGTGGACTCTTCCATCCTTCAAAAAAGGATCAATGCATTTCAAAAATAAGGGATGTCCAGTATATTTATTTCTATTTTTAGAATATTTTTAACAGAAATTCCTATAAGCAAACAGCGCAGACCCTGATGAGACGCCGCATCATGCGGCGTCTCATCTGGGTCTACGCTATTTGCCAAGGCATTTTTTTCTAGACGCTAGGCATAAATGGGTTAATATTATTTAAATGTTCTTTATTGCGACATCATTTTAACGAAATGCAATTCTCTGGACGATCTGATTTACGCTTTAAGTCGTACTCATATCCTGGAGGCATCTCCCTATTTCGCACACAGAAACCTATAAATATATTCAGGAAAATGTTATAAAAACGTTGGCGTAGTATTCTACATATTTTTTTCAATTTTGGGTGGTAAAGTGTAACAAAGACACTGTTTATGTTGTATGATATATTTTAAGTTGATATGTATGGTGTTATGACTAAGTTAGGCACAGCTCGAAATTAAGTATTATCAGCGTTTTCTATAAAGTTATCCCATACAGATGGGTTTTAATGTTCAAGAATGCAAGAGAAAATTTCATTTCAGTTCCCATTTGCGTTTTGAGTTGTCAGTGTTTAATTAACAAACGTTTTTGAAACCGATGATATTTACTTACGACGATACTGGCTAGGACATCATGTTAATTTGTTGAAAGTGATTACATGACATTTTGCATATCATGTTGGGCCTCTAGAATTAAAATAAAGTAAACACGATCAATAAGACAATGAACTAAACACCTTGTTGTGTTGACTGTAAAATGCATGTTATTACCTGGTCATAACAAGCATTATATATTATCAAAACATGCCCGATTGATAGTTGTACTTTTCTCAAATCCAATGTTCCTAATCGGCGAACAAACGATAAAAATATGATTTTTTTAGGCGTAATTCCCTTAAGTTTTCACATAAAAAATACTCCGAGAAGTGTTGAACAGCATGAACCTGTAAAAGAGAAGAAATAAAAGAAAGGCATCGCTGGCTCCATGCGAATAAGTTTTTTTCAGAAATAATAAATTGAGAAAAGTGTACTATCACCTTGAAGTTTTAAAGGAATAGACATTAAAAAGGTAAAGTTTGGGTTTCTGCATAATTTCTCTCGTACCCATTTAATCAATCTTTCATACATGCTAGTTCAAATCACATCTACGAAGAAAACATTTAACACATTCGGGAAATTATTACTATCCACATATGGATGGTATTAGTTAGGTCACTAGCAAAATCGGTCAGCGATATGAAATTACAATGCATTTAATATTCACTGCTTATTTAATTTGTAAATTGTTTTTAACAAAATATAGTATAGCCATTTTCACAACCAGGCTTTATTCCTGGTGTTGAGTTTACAATTAAGTTTTGAATATTTTGGAAATTTTGATTCTTTAAAAGTATTCTTTCTTCCAGAATTTATTTTCAAACTCATATGGGCCACGCATGGTGAATGCTATTTTTGTCCTCCACAATTTTTGAACTCCTCATTACTTAGGCTGCATCTAACGGTGCATTTTGTATCGCCCTCTGAAAAATGCACCAACTGAAAAGACGGTAAAAAGGATGATAAAACAGATTGTTATCTTATAATCTATAATATAATACAAGATAAGTATTGATGAAAAGCATCAAAGGGCGTCGGGAATTTCAGTGTAAAAGGCACTCAATGAAGTTACATGGAACGATTTGTTTTCTACTGTAAATATTAATATATTGGCCGATTATTTAAACAAAATAGAAAAAGATACTGGTAAAATCATTATCTATGATTTTGTGTTATAACCCCCAAATAACCATTATTTATGATGTTGTGTTTTAACCCCCAAATAACCTTTATCTATGATTTTGTGTTGTAACTCCCAAATATTTCATAGTTCATTTTATTTACATTGGTTTCCTTTTTTTACTGGTATCCGTATGCAGTTTTCATTAATGGAACAGAACTGTGTAGGTTTTAAAAAATCTGCTTCATCTTGTAAGCGTATTTCATATTTTTCTCAACTTCAAGGGGAGATGATTCTGAACTTATTCTTACTTTGCTCATTTACTATAGGGGTTGAGTACTCATTGATATGAAAACACTGTAAAAGTTTGAATTGTTTTTAAATGAAACTGTAAATTGTGTAAAGAAGCTGCATTTCACAATACTTTGAAATTCAGTAAAAGATCATAATAGATTTATTGTTTATTTTGTATCATTGTTCACCAAGTTGAATTTAACGTTAGTGACTATTTTACTACCGTGAGAAATAACAAAGTATAATTCATCATTGAACATTTCGGTTGAACAATGACCCTTTAAAGTGCAAATCAGATGTTGCTGTACTTAGGGCTAACATGATTGTGCAAGAAAATTTAACAGGCAACGATGTATTTAGCGCTTACGTGTGTAACGTAACGATTATTTGAATATTACCTATTGAACTTAAGAAAATCCGTTATTTACAAAAATAACAATTTCATTGATTGGCCTTTTCTTTATAAAAACACCGATTTAACTGTGTAGTCGTATGGTCAATTTATGAATTTATAATTTATTTATTCATACAAATTTCCTCATAGTTACATTTGAAAAGGCAAGCCCCGGGCCTATATGTCATTTGTTAATATACATTCCTTAGTTTAATCGATGTACTGTCAAGCACATAGGCCAAAATGTCATTTATTAGTTACACTCCTTTGTTAGCTGAACTTTTCCTGTCTTAGTTACGCATCTTTCCTCATATTATATACTAGCGTCTAGTGTTAATGGGTATATAAACTTTTTGTATTATGAGGGAAGCCAGTACACAATATACAAGCAGGGATGTAGTTTCACAATTTCTAATTGTCACGGGCGAAGCCCGTTTACGGGTTCGCTAGTATCTTGTTGATTATAATATTACTGGACTTTGGAAAGTGTTGTCTTAAAATTTAAGGAACAAAATAAACATCAATAAAAACTGTGTCTATGTGTTAGCATCTTTGTTCAATAGAATAACGTGACAATGCTGAAGCAAGAGAAGCATTTAAATATAATGATACCAATTTTGAATGTAGTAATATAAAGTACTTCATGTCATGGGGTGGAGGGGGTTGTGGTTCGAATAATTTCAAACCATCAATCTTCCTAATGAAGAGGAGCACTTAAATGGTGTTTGAAGTGTTGAGACATGACTCAGCGTTAAAACACTTGAATAGACTTAACGAACGAAACCATCCTTCATCATTCCGTAGAAGGCAAATAGTCTGCTCTAAGTGGTACTAGTATTTACAAAGCGCCGAACCCAAACATTCTATTAATGATTCTCACTTAGGTTTAAATTTAAATGAAAGGTTTAACAAGGCATTACGAAATATTACGAAATATTATATTTGCTAATGTTTTTACAAATCCAATATCTCATGAATTAGTACTCTTATAACGAGATAAACTTTATATAGTTCGACGAAATTCTAAAGTTCAAGATGGCTGTTTGTCCGTTATTTTTTATTTTGTCAAAGACAATATCATAAAAGGGAATGAGAAAACACAACATTAAGATGGTTTAATCTCTAGTTAAAGTTATTGAAATTTGAAAGAAAGTTGAAACGGTTTCTTGTTTGTTATAACAAACTACTCACGACATAGTGCACACATTATAAACTCATGTGAAATCATCGTGTTATCATGTGCTCATTTTACGGAAATTAGTGCTTTATTAAACATGTTATTGAATGTTTATGCAAAAACCTGTATGAGATTAAGGCATTTAATGTTTTAAAGATAGTGTAAGGTTCAACAGAATGCATATTTGTATTTACAAATGTCTTCAAATATGTATGTTTCAACTGTAGTTTTTTATCTAGACAGTCCATCATTTTAATCAAAGCGCTGAAGGCACTGCAGTTGTTCGATATTGTATAATCTTAGACGCAACTCAGTTTTCAAAATTATGTTATAGCTTTTTATATCGCAAGTTTGAAATGAACACAACCTATTCCAAGAAATAAAGAGTTTGTCTTAAAGCACAGGTCGAGATGTGTGTGCACTGTTTTTCAACATTTTTATGTTACATGGATAATTTAGACAAAATAACAACAATTTGTCTCTTTTTTCGCAATTGGTTGCTGAACTGGTAACCGTCTTTAGAATTGTGGTTGCCTTGCTAAAGAATACTAAGCCTAGAATCATGCACATGTTGTGTTATGTGTATCTTATACTTTATCTATTTTCTTTAAATTATTGAGCAATAATTTAGCCGACATGACATACTTTTAATGCATCATGTCTTGATGTGAGTCGGAATTATTTCCTAGGCCTAATTGATCCACAGTCGCCAATTTGTATTCTATGTTTAATTGGATTGAATTATTCAAGCTTTGGAAAAAACGAGTTGCTCTTCTTTTTAGCCCAACTGTAATCAACTTCTGAAATTAAGTTTCACGGGCTAAAATCTACTGGCCCCAGGCGCACAGGCAACCACGAAACCTGTAAGTTATTCATGATGTAAGATCTGACAGTGTATTGAACACATTCAATTTGCAAGTCTGAAGACATTAAAGGGACCTTTTCACGTTATGGTAAATTGACAAAATTAATCGATTAAATACTTTGGAGAGTTCTGTTGTTGTCGTAATATTTTTTCATACTACGAGGATTGCTTATATAAAGTATAAAATACATTTCTCATTATATGACCGAGTGTTTTTATGGATATACTTTTATTCCAGGGATCAGTGGTTCGAGCCTAGTTGGGGGTAACTTTTTGTTTCTTTAATTTTATTCTTTTTTTATGGAGCTTTTAAGATCCAATGTTAACGTTAATCAATATTAAGCATTTAATGACAAGCTGTGAAAAGGTCCCTTAAAGATGTTTACTAAAATACCACAAGGTAAAAATTTAGAACTCATTGGTTGTTTATTTGATTTGAAAGTAATTTTGTTTATTTGCCATGTCAGTGAGGTTCCTTTGAAGTTATAATAACTTTTTTTTCTGCAAATCATTAATATAAAATATAATGTAAGCTTCGTTTTGGGAAAACAGAGCTTCATGCATATGCATTAATTGTCATCAATACAAAAGAAGAACTGAACACTCACGGTCTATGACCTTGAATTGTGACCTTTTTATGGGCAAGCATGGGATTTATTAGTGGCATATTGTCTGGTCAAGGAATTAAGAGTCATGTTTCCTAATCCTTCAAGATATGTATGACTTTTGAACTTGAACTATAAACTTAACATTCAACCTAGAATCATGTGAGGTTTTCGCAGCTCATTATCTGGTAAATGCGGGATAAAATACATAGTTATATTAAAATCCCCATAATAATTTTAAATATACAGAGCCTACACCAATTTCGGACAGAATTCCCCCAGACGCCCACTCTGACTACCATCTTGCCTCCTACAGTATCATAAACATGAAAAATTGTGTAAACAATCCCCTAAATTGCTGTTTGCAGTGGATTTAATATTGCCCCAAACATTACTTTATTTGCAGACACATTAAAATTGCTCATTATAGAATTTTAATAAGGATCTTCTCATATTTCAAAAATAACATTGAGTCCAAGGTTCAAGTGTTTTGGCAGTAAGGATAAGATAAGAACGCAATTTAATTAAATGTCAATATATTTCAAATTGCAAGACACTACAGTCACTCAAAGAGTTTGACAGAGCGGCCATGTAATCAATATATTATGACCTTAAGGGATACACTGGGGAGGGTACTTATATTTGTGGAGCTATTGAAAAGTTTGAGAACTGAATAATGTTCAACCGGCATAAGTGGACCACAGGACATTAGGAGGTTCATAATTGAAACGCCCATCATCATTCCACGAAGGGCAAATATTATTTATTTAAAAGTGATAGTCACAAGATATCAACCCAAATATTTATATTTTTTACAGTTATAGGTTTAAAACTCAATTTTAACGAATTGATCATCGTAATAATATCTTTAAAAAAATATTTAAAAAAACCATCACAATGTAGTGTTCTATTTATATAGATATAAATGTGTTTAGAAAGTTTGACCAAATGCTAATATCCAAGATGGCTTATAATCGTTTATTTTGAAATTTTCCAAAGAAAACTAGATTTTCGGTTAAAAGGGACTTCCTTTAAACGTAAAATACCATTGAAGCGGAAAGTGTCGTCCCTGATTAGCCTGTGCGGACTGCACATGCTAATCTGGGACGACACTTTACGCACATGCATTATGCCCAATTTTCACAGAACAAGACACAAATGAAGACTGCTGCTCAACTACATCTAACAAACCTAACAAAGCCACCAGGTAGATTTTAAACTGTGATTAGTAAACATACATTGATGAGGAATGGTCAACACTGTTCAAGTATCTACATTACATCGTGCTAATGCAAGATGAACCAGTTAACGGAATAATACCTGTTTTAAACACCTAAGTGACACGTGTAAGAGATGTAAATCACACTAATGTAAAAGTATAATATATACATGTACATAAATACACGTATGTACTGATAATGACGTCTTTAGATGCAGATTTGCTTTTAAAATTGAAGCTCACAAACTTTAGTATCAATTGAACATAAAGACTATTGAACTTTTGGATTCATACCAATAAATGTTTAACACCACGGTTAGATGTTGAACGACGCAGGTATCAAGAGGATTGAGTTGCGAAATGTATTCAGAGATCAGCCTTGTTTCAACTGTATTGTTCAAATAAAGAAGCACTCTTGAACACCCGATTTCAAGTGTTTTCATTGGCATATACGAATGATTAAAAGGCCTTATTTGATGAGCAAATGGTACGCGGTGCGGATCATGTCATAATAATATTTAAATAAACAGTTTTGATGAGTTTAAACAAATTTTACTGACGGGCAAACAGATTGTAAACGGACAAATTTTTTTATTCGGTATTTTAATGTTTCGAAGAGATTATTATGGGAACATAACAAACGACACCAAACGAAATGTACTGGCGCATAGTTCCTCACGATGTTCGTAAGAGCAACGACGATTTTAGGCTTGACTTAAAATCGAACCATTCTTATGGTTAATGTACCACTCTTCCCATATCACTTCAATCTACCAAATTGTTAGGCCCTGTTCTGGAATTATTCAAATACGTGGGGTTGTGTTTTTCCCACAAAAGCCTCTCTTTCCAAGTGTATGCATGTGAGCCTGTCACAACCACGTTCTCCGGTTCAAATCTTAAAACATGTGTTTTTCTTTTTCCTACATCCAATGAATTGCCCTTTACAATCTGAAATATCTTGTTTGATCATATGAGTCGGTCCGGCCTTTGGACTTTTACGAACCATAACACGAATAGATACATAATATGATATGCACGCATTATTTTTATTTCATCATATGCGTTCTTAATTATTATTGTTTGTTATGCTAATTTTTTTAACCTAACTTTTTACTGAATTTATTGTTTTTAACCCACAAATGATTAAGTATATGTTAAATCATATTAATCTATATGGTCACATAACCTCCTTCGTCAAATCAAAATCAATCTTGGACAATGTTGATATGAAAGTTAACCAGGCATCGTGTGTAAAATGTATTTTTTATGAAATTTAACACCCACCTATACTTCTCGGTCATAGGGTTGTACTTTCTGTGTTCGTATGTGTTACTCAATAGCATTTTAATTTTATTTCATTTTCATAACTTATCTGTGTTTTTTTTATTTTATAAACTTTTTTTACGTGGTTTTATATTCCTGTTTTGTAAACCTTTTGGGCATTTTTTTCACACATTATGCCATTCAGGAAAAGAGCGGAAACATCAAATGTATTTAAGTAATACCTGAAAGTTCTTTGTCTACCATTAAGCATAAAGTCAAAACAATTTTCATAACATTTATAATTAATAGTCATTACACTTTAAAATTTAGTTGCATATTGAAGTCGGTTGATGTATTAAATTGCCAATAAAACCGTGATAGTAGCTACATACGCTTCACTAGACAGTTAACGCTTTAATACTAATGTATTCGCAATAAAATCCAATATCTATATGACGCTCGGCTGAATTAAAATAAGAATTATTTTATAATTAACACATGTCTCTTAGAATGTGTATTTCGAATCTATTAACAAAATTGCAATTTCTATAATACTTTAAAAGAGATATTATCTTTCACAATTGTTGGTATTCAAAGACCTGATGAGGCCATTTTTAAATAAATAAATAAGTCTAGAAAGAAAATAATGGTAGGTTATCCCAAAACAGATTGACGGGAATGGCAAAACGAGTTGAAATAGTGTGAGTCTCGCTCTGGTAAAAAGGGGTTTAATTCATGTGCTTATACTGTCGTTCCATTGCATAGTCCGCGAAGGCTAATCCATGTGCTTATACTGTCGTTCCAGTGCATTGTCCGCGAAGGCTAATTCATGTGCTTATACTGTCGTTCCATTGCATAGTCCGCGAAGGCTAATTCATGTGCTTATACTTTCGTTCCAGTGCAAAGTCCGCGAAGGCTAATTCATGTGCTTATACTGTCGTTCCAGTGCATAGTCCGCGAAGGCTAATTCATGTGCTTATACTGTCGTTCCAGTGCATAGTCCGCGAAGGCTAATTCATGTGCTTATACTGTCGTTCCATTGCATAGTCCGCGAAGGCTAATTCATGTGCTTATACTGTCGTTCCAGTGCATAGTCCGCGAAGGCTAATTCATGTGCTCATACTGTCGTTCCATTGCATAGTCCGCGAAGGCTAATTCATGTGCTTATACTGTCGTTCCAGTGCAAAGTCCGCGAAGGCTAATTCATGTGCTTTTACTGTCGTTCCATTGCATAGTCCGCGAAGGCTAATTCATGTGCTTATACTGTCGTTCCATTGCATAGTCCGCGAAGGCTAATTCATGTGCTTATACTGTCGTTCCAGTGCATAGTCCGCAAAGGCTACGACAATGTACGCTTTTATGGTATTTTTCGTTTACGGATATGCTTTATTAGCGAAAATCCAGTTTAGGCGTAAGGTGTCGTCGCTTACAAGCTTGAGCTGTCTGCACCGGCTAGTCTGGGAGCACCTTTTACGCTATGCATTATGTCCGATTTAAGCAGAGCGATGATCATGTTCATTGCGTTAAGTATGACCGACGGTAAAAACTGCACATTTCAACAAGTAAAAGGTATTTTTAGTAAACAATGACCAACAAAACACAACTAAATCGACTTGACCATGTATTAAAGACGTACGCGAAAGTTATATAAATTAATTAATCTTGGTGCACATATCGTTCTATAAATTTTGGAAGTTTGTCTGAGCTGTCTTTTTATACCCCCGGTAGGGTGGTATAAAGCAGTTGAACTGTCTGTCAGTCCGTCCGTCAGTCTGTCCGCCTATCCGTTCTTTTGTCCGTCCGTATAACATCTTGCGTTCCGTTTCCGGAGCTTTTTTTCTAAACGCTTGCAGATATTAATATGATTTTTGGTGTATGAGTTTTCCGAAAGGTTAACAGATACATATGGATTTTTGTCAGGGTCCATTGCTTTTGATGTTGTTACGTACCTTGACCTACGGGCCAGGATGCATTAATATTTCCACTTACCGCCATAAAATGACTGAAATTACGGCGCAAAACCCCATCTTTGTCACTATTATATATATGCATCAAGGATAAGTATGCACTTAAATTATTTTAGATTAATTATTGTCATTTGAAAATCCTTCTTTTTTTTAAATACGCTACAAATCAGCGAAAAAAACCCATTGATGAACACCTTGCATGCGTTTTAGGCTGTTGTTGAGGGTCAAAAGGTATAAGGTGTGAAATATTTTCAGTGATCGGTCTTGAATGAACTACAATGTTTAAATACCGGAACAATCTGAGCCACCCGATATTAATTCTTTACGTGCGCATATAGGAATAGTAAACATGCTTCATTTGATGTGAACATGGTGCGTGGCACAACTCTTGTCATCAGGTAATATAAATTAATTGTCAAAAGGAGCGAATACTTTTTATGAAATGCAAACATGTTCAAAAAACATCAATGTTTGTTTTATTTCTATATTTTCCTTCTTGAAATGGTTGCTTTAAGAAAATATAAAAACGTTTACACAAATTATGTTCGGCCGGATAAATCCCTACGAACGTCCAGTAAAAACGGCGCGTTTAGGCTTGACTGAAAATCGAAGCACGTGAACGTGCGTCATGAAGTGCTTCGTTACAAGGTTATGTTTTTTAAGCATGTGTACATTTAATCAATAACTTGCACGCATGCGCAATAAAGAATGTACGCATGCGCAACTAAGGAATCAGTCTTCATATATCGGGTACGTTACCAGCCGGTTGTCATTTGATAGACTTGTATCAAAATAGAAACATGGTTGGAGCGAAAACCTTCGTGTCGGCATGCGCGCTGGCCGTTCTGCTTTGTGGTAAGAATTCTTTTACTTTTACTTTTTATTGAATACTGGAATTCAATAATTCCAGTTACGTTGTTTTATTTATTTCCTTTTCTCTAAAATATAGTTGCTTATTATAATGATGATTTTCAGGAGCGCAAATAATACACTATGATGACTTTCATGTTCAATCGATTTTGCGATTGTTTATTGAACAATAAACAGGGGATACGTACTTATGTTGTTAAATCGTTTATTATGGATGTCAATCGATTTTAAATTTAAGGAATCACATAATCCTGGTCAAAAATTTTGAATAGTCAAATTTAATATTGCAAAAATCATTTAAGAACGGCTAAAATAAAACATTTTTGTTTGAAAGTAGAAGTTACACCCTAAAAATGGTATTGCTTTATTTAATTATAATTATTGTTAAACAGGTTCCAAACATTGATATGCAATCAGGTACAACTGTATACTTCAATTTATACTTGTAATTGAAAATACAGCAAAACTGTTACCATAACGTGTATCGATGACGACGATTAACTATAAATAACAAGCAAATTCGTTGAATTGATATGCCCCGCCAATATCCTTCTTGACACAAACGTGTTATATTTGACACTCAAAAAAGCATTATTTTAAGGAAAAAAGGCCATAACTCCGTAACTAACAGATGGTGTACAATGTCATTGGGCGTTCATCATCCTCTAATCTATAGAAAAACAGTCACCCATTATTTTTTTGTGTGTGTGTGACATTTGGGACTTTATGTTCATGATTTTCATATTAATACCATGAAAAAACTATATGCACTTCTAATGACAAACACAAACAAAATGTTAGCCGATTATCCTATAACTCTTTTAATTCTGAGCCATCTCAAAATTAATGTTTAATACAATGTTTATTTAATGTTTAACCCATTTATGCAAAGTGGACTGTCCCGTCCTTCTTAATTGGATCAAATTATTTTAAAAATTAGGGATTTCTTCTATATTTACAATGTATTTCTATTTTGAGAACATCTCTTACAGAAATTCATTGAAGCAAACAGCGCAGACACTGATGAGACGCCGCATGGTGGGCATCTAGGTCAACGCTGTTTGCCAAGGCCTTTTTTGTAGACGCTAGGCATAAATGAGTTAATATTAATGTTAAATACAAATTCACGTTTACATGAATGGTATGCGCACTATTGATTTGTGTATTTCTGCGTATGATTTAAACTTTACATTGCGCGCGCTTAATTCGTTGGAGTTTGTTAGTTAGTGTGTTGAATAAAGCTCCATTTACCCCTCACAGTATGTTGTTTGTTTTGTTTAAGTGGTATTAAGTTTCTTTATATCGTTTAAACACTACAAACTTGCAGCGCGCCAAACAGCACGTAACATGACCTGTAGGTAACAGTGAGCGGGCTTCTTGACCAGTCGCGCGGTTTTCTTCCTCTGAATTGCTTCCCACCCTCCCTTCCCCTTATTTTGCTCAATATTTGGTTTTAGCTATGTGGTCAGAAATCTGGACATTTTGAACTTTGATATGTATTGTAATTGTTTATTACATATGATTATGCATTGTCAAATTATGGAACGTTGTATTTGTATTTTACATGAATGGTATGCGCATTATTGATTAGTGTATTTATGCGTATGATATAAATTTAACATTGCGCGCGCTTAATTAGTTGGAGTTTGTTAGTCAGTTTGTAGAATAAAGCTCCCTTTACCCCTCACAATATGCTGTTTGTTCTGTTTAAAATGGATTTAAATGAATCAAATGATTCAATCAGGAACGACACTTTCCGCTTTCATCGTATTTTTCGTTTACAGAAAGTCTGTTCTTTGCAAAAATCAAGTTAATGCGGAAAGTGTCGTCCCTGATTAGCATGTGCAGACTGCACAGGCTAATCTGGGACGACACTTTACGCTCATGCATTAAACCCCATTTTCGCAGAGCACGACTTAATTTAATGTAATTGTGTACAAATGCATAGATCTGGCTCTATTGAAATCTCTGGTGTAATTGTGTTTTCCTAAAGACTGTCGCATAATTTAAACTTCGACGGTAGCAATCAAAGTTAAACCATGTACAAATTATCTTTACTAACTGTTAATCTAGCCGAGCTAGTAGAAATTAAATAAGTCATTTGTTTCTACCACTACAGTTTATTTACATTATATACACACATTTTATTTCAGCATTTTCAACAGAAGTCCAACATTAGACATTTAAAATATATACACCACGTCAGAAATATGTTAAGTTTAGATACATTCTCAAAGCTCCAAAAACAACAAAAAACTCCTTTCCAAAATCCCCCCCCTTCAATATAACTTCAGGTTTATATACTTAACCCCCTACCCGTACTCTCAGGTGAACTTGAAAGAATACCGAAGTGTCAGATACCCATTGATAAACAATTATCCCCAATCGATAAGCAATTATCCAGAACTGACCTGATAATGAGTGTTGTAGGTGTACCTGAGTTTACATAATATATTGTAATCTACCTGAAGAACAATCACCTTAGATACATGCACATGTTTTATGTAGTAAAATATTGATACCAGTATTAATGAATAATATCTCAAAAAGTGAAAATAATCATTATTGCTATAAAAACATTTAAGATGCAAAATAGTAAAAGAATCACTAATAAAGAAGCAAATGTATGATTTTTAAAAACTGCAACAAGACCTTCATATAACATAGCTCGGCACTTATTTGTTGATGTAAATATTATGTTTATCGTATGTACATACATCTTAAACTACTAAACTGATCGTTTATCGGTGGTTTCAGTTTCCAATGTGGATGCCTTCAAGTGCTATGATTGCAGTGGGACGGATTGTGCGGACGAGTTCACTAAAAGTATGTTTTAAGCTTGGGATGATTAAGTCTTAGTTTATTTCAGTTATTAAACCTTGAGAATATTGCCAATTTGCTCATTCCTGGAATAGATACGTGTAAACTAATTTTTACCCCATCATTAAATGGAGAAATATTTGGGACAAAAATGTGCAAGACCACATTACGAAGGGACATAAAAACTGAACATTGCAGTATTAAACTGTACATATGAGTATTTGACAAAAAATGCCAATAAATTATGCATGTTTTATCATATTTTTAAACAAATATAAAACAAACAATACAATAATTTTCGTTGAACTACAAACTGTTTTTTCTTAAAAATATCCCCGATTGTTACTGAAGCCTTTCAAAGGGCAAATTACAAAACAAACCAAATTTCTTTTTGCAAAGAATATAAGCTTTATTGCTTAATATACATGTATTACTACAGGTTCTAGTTTGGAAAGTTCATTAACAACTTGCGTGGCCTGCACCAAGACAAAGACAAGCGGCGGTAAGTTGTTCAGTGTGAATGCAATTTAAGACGCGTCATGCGAAAATGGTTATTGTGACATATGCGGCAAGCGTAGCTCCAGACCAGCCTCTGCATTAAGCTGGTAAGGAGTCAACCTGCCCGCCAATCGTATGTTCTCCGACATTTACTTTGTTATTATTCGTAATCTAACATTGAGATGCTATATGGGATATGCCGCTAACAGGTTCGCAGGTTCGTTTAGATAATATGAACCGCACTGGTTTGTTCATTTTATTTACAGGAACATATATTTATATAGGCTTTTCCAATGCCCATCCGTTAACCATTTAAAGCGTTATGTCGTTTTTTTTGCTATTGTACCGCATTAAACGTTAGTGTACGGTATTTCATTTGTTAACTCATTTATGCCTAGCGTCTAGAAAAAGGCATTGGCAAACCGCGTAGATCCAGATGAAACGCTGCATGATCCGTGGTCTCATCAGGGTCTGCGCTGTTTCCTTGAAGGAATTTCTGTAAGAAATATTCAAAATATAGAAATAAATATACTTGACATCCCTAAGTTTGGAAATAAATGGATCCAATTTAGAAGGATGGGAGCGTCCACTAGGCATAAATGGGTTAATAAAGTTTCACTCCCATCGAAGTCTTTGGACTTGGATTGTTAATTTTCAAATATTTTTTCTGTGTACAGTTGTAACCAGAGACTGTTCTCTGGTTGCTATTGGCAACGACTGCACGACGTCGGGCGATGATGCATACTGTACCTGTGACAGCGAACTCTGCAACGGCTCCAACAACATGGCTGTTTCCATGGCAACGCTACTGGGCGCCACACTCGTCGTCTTCTTTTCTAATATTTAATAAACTTAAAATGTCATGGCTGTTCGAAAACATCCTATAGCATACAATAATCTTAATACATGCGACAACATGTACCTTATGTCGACCATTAACAGATAAGATAAAATTTAATATTAATTTCATAAAATCAAAATAAATGCAGATGTATTTCAAATAGTATAAAGTTAAATATGTCCAAATGATTAATTTCAATAATAAATGAATTGGTGATAACAATATTGAATGGTTCCCCAAATCATTGTTTGTACTGTCGTTTGCTTTAACGATGTTCTTTTTCTCAAACTAATTAAAAATGTTACTAAAACATACGGCATGAAATCACTAATATGGACCAACTGTCAGAATCTTCTTTTCATTACGTTGTTTCTTTTGTGTGTGTTGTAAAACATCAAAAAAGCAAACGTAGAAGTGTGCATATTTATGGCATGTATGAAATATTAAACCACAGGCATTTAAGCAAGTACAGTTTACAGATTGTTTATATTGTTACACTGATTTATCTTTATAAAGCATTCTTTTTTTAAGTATCAGCACACGACCACTTGCACTAAAAATATTTCCATTGTGTAAATGGTTTTCATACAGTTTATTATGATTTCGCGTCTTTTATAACTGATTTACAGTGTTAAAAAATGAATCACTTTAAAATGACAATTTTACTATCAAACGAAATGATTAGCTTCTTGTATTAATGAGGCATTTATTTATTTTGTATACACGAATCACCGATTATATGTACAATTATATGTGTTCGTATGAAAGCAAATAAACATCTTTTTTCTATCTGCCTTAACAATGTCGCAATTATTTATTTTTGAACTTGCTTATCATTAAATGTAAAGCCGGTACTACATACTAATTTCGCATTATCTTCATTGAATGATTATATGAAAGGTGTAAACATATGTGGGTCATATTTAAATGAAAATATTATTAACGTCGCTTCTGTTTAAAAATATGAGGAAAATCGGGCGGACGGACGGACGGACGGACGGACGGACGGACGGACGGACGGACGGACGGACGGACAGACAGACAGACAGACAGACAGACAGACAGACAGACAGACAGACAGACAGACAGACAGACAGACAGACAGACAGACAGACAGACAGACAGACAGACAGACAGACAGACAGACAGACAGACAGACAGACAGACAGACAGACAGACAGACAGACAGACAGACAGACAGACAGACAGACAGACAGACAGACAGACAGACAGACAGACAGACAGACAGACAGACAGACAGACAGACAGACAGACAACATAAGAATATGCATCAATATTTTACCTCTGAAAAAAATATCATTTACACCCGCCATTCTTTTATTTTACGTGTTCAATGGTACAGTTGCCTAAACAACACATGACACCACATTCAACACAACATAAACATACTAAAGTATATGAACATGCTTGATTAGCACATTACCGCCTTAGCTGATTCTACCATTTTATTGAGCATTTAACAAATTTATAACAGGAAACGAACAATCGTGTATAGCATAACGGGCAACGAACAATCGTGTATAACGTAACAGGCAACGAACAATCGTGTATAGCGTTACAGGCAAAGAACAATCGTGTATAACGTAACAGGCAACGAACAATCGTGTATACCATAACAGGCAACGAGCCATCGTGTATTACGTAACAGACAACGAACAATCGTGTAAAACGCAATTTCCCACGACGAAGTGTGACGCTCATAAAGACAAACGCTTCAAGCAGTCAAAATTATACATGTATCGAAAGGCATACTACACCAAACTTGTGAAAGTAAATTTTGTATCGTTAGTCAATCGCTACAGGACATTCAGGGAGTCTAAAACCATACATATTAATTAAGATATTTTTATTTCATGCCATAAAAAAGGTCAAATTATTTGTATCTATTCCCTACGCCATCAAGTGAACGAAATGCATTAGTGTTGTGTTGCTGATCTAACCCCGTAGGCACTTTACTTGTGGTAGTGCGGTTTCCGGTTTTACAGTTTTTACAGGATCCAACCCAATCGGGAGTAATAGTTTATGTAAAGCAAAGAAAGAATAAAACATAAAACTAAAACCACGTACACACTACAAACATTGGTATTGGTTAATAACCTAAACCGTTGTCTCATAATAAAACACGTCATACTGTACTGTTGACAAAGGGAGACAAATCAAATAGTAAAATTCACAAAATTGTCACCATAAGTTCCCGTTTTGCTTCCTTGGTGTGTGGAAATAATATTGAAATAAATTAGCGACAGCATAGGCTGACACACCCCTAGTTATGGTATCTTTTTTATAGAATTTTTAAATAAATCTTTTAAGAAATTACGGTTATAAACTTAAAGAAAACTTATAAAGGGTATTAAGTTTAATTCTGGAGAGTAACAATAAGGTCTCGTTAAGTTGATTTTTTAAGTTATTGTCGAGCTCTGTACAATATTCCCGCAATTGCAGCATGATACTTCAATCCTAACTAAAGTTATCGAGCACCACTTAAGTTTAGCAACACGGCCCTTGTTCTTGACAAAACTTTCCCAACATGCAACCCTAGGTCTACTTGTCAGCTATTGGCAACGCACTGTCATCTTATTTACTATGCGATCGTGAGAAAGCAGAACAGGAAGTACCTACTAGTGACCAAGTCTATGTACCGAATCCTGGACAGATAACCGCCTTACAATCACCAATCTCAACATATCAATTCAGCTCAAACGACATCCGCAAAGGAACATGACCTCGAAACGCTTTAACATTGTCAAGCTGAAAAGAGATGTACGTGTATACTAGAACCCCAGACAGCCTTAGGTCCCAAACCATGACACACAAGGACCGGTTTGATAAGAACTGCGACGACATCAAGCAGTAATTGGATGTCAAACACCAACTTCAACAAGCCTACCCCAGTTACCCCAGAGGCGTAGCCAGAGCAGATGCATTCGACAACATACGTAGAACAATTCAGTCAACACTTCGTCAGATGCAGGATACTTGGCTAAACAACAAAGTTGGTGAGATCCAATGATATGCAGACCGGCGCGAATCGTCTTTTGGATCATTATGCAACGCCCACATTTCTGACAATCTGCATTTATTAAAATCAGGGCATTTTCTCTTCTCGTTGTAAAGAGTCCATATCCTGTTTATTTTGAGAAGGACTATTGATTGAATAGCCGATATTGGAAATGAAAAGGCTGATGTAGGGTTTGATTTAGGTTTTAACTGTATGATTCTAAATGAGTTTATAATCAAAGCGCTGTAGGCGCTGAAGGCATGGGGCTAGATTTAGTGTGCTTGGGAAGAAGTTTAGTGACTAAACTGAAGTAAATGTAAACGAATCAACGCTATTTTACTGCCATATAAAGTGAACATGTATGCTGACCTTATAAAGTTGAAGGTTTAATCTATTGCTCATGCTGAATATACCTATCTAGTTTTAGACACGTTGACCTTTAAGCTCAAGGTCGTTCAATGGTCATCGGAAAATAGGTCAGTGGGTAGGTCTTGTCCAAAGGAGAGTTGTTTACAAATATCAAGTAAATCCAATCTTGAACAACAAAGTAGTGGCGAATTTAAAGTTTTTGGACGCTTTGACCTTCGAGTTCAAGAGCAAAGGTCATCAGAAAATATGTCCGTGGGAAGGTGCTGTCCAAAGAAGAGTGTACAAATATCAAGTGAAAATATTCTGTAGTATGGACGTTATGGCAAAAGTAAATTTTTTCGGACGGACGGACTCACGCCGGCGCACGGCAGACGACACGACACGACGAGCTATTTATGACAATACCTCCGAAAACAGCCGAGCTAATGAAGGATAAAGTTATGTGCTCTTGTCAGAAGATGCATATCATCATATTCAACAAGTGTGCTGACTTTCACGTTGAAAGCTTTGATAGTGTTTGAGAAAATTAAGTTTACGTTTATATGGCCTGTGATATATGTGATTTGAAAGTATATTTTCCTGTAACATGTGACTGTACATAGCACTCAAAGAGCAAAAACACAATGAAAAGATACAACTCATTCAAAATAAGAAAAATATATACAGTGTCGAAACGATTATTATGGGAACATACCAAACGACACCAAAATAAATGTACTGCCGCTTAATTCTTCATTAACATCCATAAGATCAACGACGATTTAAGGCTTGACTTAAAATCAAACCATTCTGTTGGTAAATGAACCACTTTTCCCATATCACTTCAATTTACCAAATTGTTAGGCCCTGTTCTAGCATCATTCAAATACCTGGATTTGTGCCCTTCCCAGACAGGCCTCACTTTCCAAGTTTATGTCTGTGAGCCTGTAACAGCCATCTTCTTCAGGTCAAATTATAAAATCATGTGTTTTTCTTTTTCATACATCCAATGATTGCCATTTTCAATCAACAATATTGTGTTTGTTCACGAGATATGAGTTAGTCCGGCTTTGACCTTTTATTATGCATAATACCAAAAGATAAATAATATTATATACACATATTATTTTTATCGCTTAATATGCGCCTTACTTTTACTGAATTAATTGTTTTTAACCCCCACATGATATTGTAATTGTCAAATCATATTAACCTTAAAGGTCACATGAGCTCCTTTGTCCAATCAAAATTAATCTTGGACAATTTTGATATGATTGTTAACCAGGAATCGTGTATTTAATGTATTTTTTATAAAATTTAACACCCACCTATATTTCTTCTCAGTCATAGGGTGGTACCTTCTGTTTTCGTATGTGTTACTCAATAGCATTTTAATTTTATTTCATTTTTATAATTTATCTATGTTTTTGTTTTGTTTTTGTAATCTTTTTTACGTGGTTTTATATTACTGTTTTGTAAACCTTTTGGGCATTTTTTCACCCATGATGCCATTCAGGAAAAGAGTGGAAACAACAAATGTATTTAAGCAATACATGGAAGTTCTTTCACTACCATTAAGCATATTCAAAACAATGTTCATAACATTAATAATTAATAGTAACTACTCTTTAAAATGTAGGTGCATATTGAAGTCGGTTGATGTATTAAATTGCCAATAAAACCATTATAGTACCTACATACGCTTCACTAGATAGTTAAAGCTTTAATCCTTATGTATTCGTTATAGCGAATATCTATATTACGCTCAGCTGCATTAAAATAAGAATTATTTTATCATTAAAGTATGTCTCTTAAAATATTTTGAATCTATTAACAAAAGTGCAATGTCCATAATACTTTAAAATATGTATTATCTTTTATAATGGTTGGTATTTAACAACCTAATGATCAATCTTCAAATAAATATATAAGTCTAGAAAGACAATAATCGTAGGTTTTCCCAAAACAGATTTACGGGAAAGACAGGCCGAGATAAAATAGTGAGTCTCGCTCCAGGAAAACAGGGTTAAATGCATGTGCTTATAGTCTCGTCCCAGTGCAAAGTCCGCAAAGGCTACGGCAATGTTCATTTTTATGGTAGTTTTCGTTTACGGAAATACTTAATTAGCGAAAATCCAGTTAAGGCGTAAGGTGTCGTCGCTGCCAAGCCTGAGCTGACTGCACCGGCTAGTCTGGGACCATCTTTTACGCTATGCATTACGTCCGATTTTGACAGAGCGATGATAATTTTCATTGCTTTAAGTATGGCCGACGGTAGAAACTGCCCATTTCAACAAGTCAGTTGTATTTTTTTAAACAATAACCAACAAAACAGAATTAAATCGACTTGACCATCTATTAAACACGTTCACGTCAGTTATATTAATAAAGTAATCTTGGTGCACATATCGTTCTGTACATTTTTATGGAACGCCAAAACTGCCTTTTGTTGAAAGAGACTGATATGTTCGGTTAAGTTGACATTATGTTAGATTTAGTTGACATTATGTTGGGTTAAGGCGATATTATGTAGGCTTAAGTTGACATCATGTTGGGTTAAGGCGACATGATGTTGGGTTAAGTTGACATTATGTTGGGTTTACTTTACATTATGTTGATTTAAAGCGACATTTGGGTTTAGGCGACATTTTGTTGGGTTAAGTTGACATTATGTTGGGTTCATTTGAGATGATGTTAGGCTAAGGTGACATTATGTTAGGTTAATTTGACATTATGTTTGGTTAAGCTGGCATTTTGTTTGGTTAAGTTGGCATTAGAGCTGTAACGATTCGGTTCGATGCATCGAAAAACCGGTTCAACGCCGCCGATTCGATTTCTTTACATATACGGCCAATTTCGATTCGATTCACTGCAATCCCGATTCATCCGCATTTTAAACCTTACTTTCCAAATCCGTCGTCTAAACTTTCTTGTCATTTGTAATACGTCTTGTGATTGGTCAATAGCAAATATGGCATCCAATGAATGAATGAATAACATGCTGAGCATTACATCAGCCGGTAAAATGGCTTCGTCAACCACGCTGAAATATAGATGTTTGTTTAATTTCTTATATTCTAGTCAAAGTTGTTTGCTTGGACTCATACGAGTTCTAGTCAGTTAGTGTGTAGTAAACAACGATGTGATTTGTTTCACCAACATTTTGATAACAGAAAGTTACTGTTACTAAATTATACCCATGTGATATTTTGATCTCATTTGTTTTCTCAATACACGGTTTGTTTACTAAACTGTGTGCATTCTGTTAAGAAGTCAACTGGAAGTTGTTTATATACTTACATGTTGTTTTTGTTTTCAATAAATGTGTTACTTATAAAACAATGTTGCGTTTTTAAATTTGATTTCAAAAATTAAACACTTTAAATGTATAACATAATAGGTTTATAACAAATACCAAACAAATTAATTCATGCCCTGGACAAACCAAACATGAAATAGTTTGCAAAATAAGCAGCAAATAGTTTAATTTGAATCGAATTGAAAATAATCGAATCGGACCATTTGGTATCGAAATTGAATCGAATGATGGGTGAATCGTTACAGCTCTAGTTGGCATTATGTTCGGTTAAGTTGACATTATGTTCGATTAAGCGTGCATTATGTTCGGTTAAGTTGACATTATGTTGGGTTCAGTTGACATTATGTTGAGTTCAATTGACATTATGTTGGATTGTCATTACGATATGATCGGTTCATTCAGATCTCCTCGGTATAGTAGTCTATACAATAACGGTGATCTAATTGTTTACATTCTATTACTTCCAATTGATATGAAAGTTATGGTGATAATTAAGCGGCGGAATGTGTTTGATGACATGTTCTCTGTGTGCACCATTTATTTTTTGTTGTTAAACTATTGTGTTCATTTTTTGTTGTTATTCGTTCATGTAAGACTTTTACAAAACTTAATAATGCAACGTGACATAAATTCTTTTAGTGATATTATGATTATCACTTGAAAAATTCCCAAAATGACTTTAAAGGAATATGCATTTCAGTAAATTGCTTATTTTGTAAAAAAGCAATTTCATATATCGATGGTCTCAATTTAAAATGTCGAACCTACAAAAACACAAGTTTTCAGGAGACCTATTTTAGTTAAACATTTCTTGCACAAAGTCAAATAAAGATTATTTTAAACATTTTTAAAAGTGTCGCATGATAGACCATGTTCGTATGGAACTAATTTGACGTTAAGTTAATAAATCTGCTGTAAAATGTATCTTCGTCATTTAGACTTGCATTTATGTGATGTTTCGGCAAATTGGACAGCTTATTGTAATAGATTTTGTTTCAATAGAATAAATTTTTCCACTGTTGTCCGTTAGATATAGCAAAGCAATGCATTTTTTTTTCTGTTTTACACGGTGGAACAGAGGTGACAACCGCAATTCGTTATTTATAGTGTGGCCTCAACTTAGTAACTTGTGGGAACGACTAATAAAGTTGAGGGAACAACATCATAAGTTGTGGCTTCAACTTAATAACTTGTGGAAACAATTTTTAAAATAACTTGTGGAAACAACTACGTACGTTGTCCCCACAACTGTTAAAGTTGAGACCTCAGCTTAGTAACTTGTGGCCACAACTTCATAACTTGCTCCCAAAACGTATTAAATTGTGACCTCAACCTAGTAATTTGTTCATTTAACTTATTAAGTTATTCCTTCAACTAAATAACTTGTGGGAACAACTTATTTATTAAGTTGAGGCCTCAGCTCAGAAACTTGTGGCGACAACTTCATAACTTGTTCCCACAACTTATTAGTTTTTGCCTCAACTAAATAATTTGTGGGACCAACTAACTATGTTGAAACCACTAATTTAAGTTTAACCAATAATATCGGGCGTTTCATCTTTACCGTTTTATCACAATTAGTACCCCTTATTTTACTAGGTGCTCGGGTTCGAGCACTATCCCTGTTAGCTATGGATCCACCGTTCGAGCCCTATCTGAGCACTTGCCATGTAAGTCATGGATTTCAGATTTGAGCCCCTATCTGAGCGATCGCCAAGTTAGCGACTTGGTTCAGGGCTCGAACCCTGTTGTGAAAACTAGGCACATACGCGACGGATTCCGGTTGGGAATCCAGGTCTGATACCTCCCTTTTTAAACGATGGGTCTTTGGGTTTTAGCCCCAGTCTAAGGACTTTCCCTGTAAGCGACTTGGATTCCAGTCTGAGCATTTGCACCCTACGTAACGGATCCCGGCTTGGATGCCCTGCTTGAGCACTCACCCTGTATGCTATGGGCCCCGGGCTAAAATCCCTGTTTAAGTACTTACCATTTAAGCGAACGGACCCTGATCAAAGTCGTAGTCTTATCGCCGGACCCGAAAAATGCGGGATTTATAGCTTACAGGGCTAGTGCTCAGACCGGCGCTAGAACCCGAACACCCATAGCTTGCGAGGCCAGCTCTCATTTCTGGACTCGAAAGCGGGAAATGTTGCTTACGAAGCTCATTTCCGCAGCCGGTCGCTTAGTAGGCGGGTGCTCAGTATGGTATGTTAGCGACGGCTGTTTGGTTCGAGTCCCTGTGTGAACCCGTAGCTTTCGGTGCGAACGCTCAGACTGAGGTTTGCAACCGGGATCCTTCCCTTACTGGGCAAGAGCTAAGACACAGGCTTGAACCCGGGATCCATATCTTTCAGGACTAGTACTCAGACTGGGGCTCGAACCCGGGACCGGTCACTGTTGGTGCAAATTCTCACATCGGAATTCGAGCCGTCGCTTATAGGGTAAATCCTCAAACCGAGGATTGATCTAGAGACCCAAAGCTTTCAGGGCTAGTGCTCGAACTATGATTCGAACCCCGAGGCCGTCGAAAACTCCGTATTAGATTTTCAGACCGTCGAAAACTTAGGCATCTTGCACTCGCCTCGTAAGCGATGGTTCCCGGGATCGAGCCCCGGTCAGAGGAATCGCCCTTTACAAGAAGCGTCCCGGGTTCAAATCCAAAAACCATGGGACTCGAAACCGGGATCCGACGCGTACGTTGCTAGTGCTCAGACCGGGGATGGAACCCTGAACCCAGTCGCAAACAAGGCAAGTGCTCAGACAATTGTGGTCTTAACTTAGTAACTTGCGGCCAGAAGTTATAAAGTTGAAGGAACAACTTACTAAGTTGAAACCTCAACTTAATAAGTTGTAGGAACAAGCTATTAGTTGCGGCCACAAGTTACTAAGTTAATACCTCAACATTTTATATTGTTTTGATATCTTTTTGCGTTCATCAATGCTATAAAATGTACCGGTACATCATTTAATTATTTTATAAGCAAACGTTTACGTTTCGTCAATTTGCCTTAAAATACATGGCTATATTGATACTTTAATATATTAATAAGCCCGCAAAATGCCGACGTAACAATTTTTTTCAGCTTCGTCATTTTGACTTCAAGCAATTGCGGTTCGTCATTACATCACGTGACTATATGGAGCTGTTGCGATTGGTTAACTATTTTGTTGTTTTGGGGGTATATGTGCATTGATTTCCCGCTTTGCACAATATCATAATCGCGTAATGCCAAAAATGTAGGTTCGTCATTTTAAATTGGGACCATCGATATGCTTAAAGGATGAGCATTGTCAATTCATATCACTATATCTCCTGTTAATGTTTTTTGGTCACGTTACCATTTTAAAGAGAAGATATAATTGTGCAGATGTTTTTTAGAATGTGTTTTCCTGCATTTCTGATGTGGCTTGTTGCAATTCTTCATATATAATACTTTTGACAACATTTGTTTTGTCAAATAAGGCTAACAAATTGTGATGCATTTTGTAACTGCTAAAACATTTAATCAGCTTTATGTCTGTGCTCAGCAGTCTTGATAGATGACGGATATTTTTAAAGTTTCCTAAAGTTGTCAGGTAGTGCTTGTATGGAAACTGTTTCTACCAAATCAAATTTTTGAGCTTAATAAACAAATTAGGAAAGACTGGAAGTGACCTTATTTCAATATGTCAATATTTTGATAATTCATAATATCAACACTTCATGATTTAAATATTTTAAAGTTTAATCTATATATTTGTAGATTTCATAATCTCTTCATGTGTACGAGTTGTTGTTCCATCCGGGATGTGTCTATTTTTTGTCTGTTGGTTTGAAGACAACCGTTAACATCGGCTTTCTCAAGATAGTTACTAAGGCACTTAATATTTGATGTACATGTTCTTTGTGATGAGCCCTTTTAAATGAAGTCATGGTTAACTATACTGAATGCAAATCAGAATCATTACCATTTGTTAAAAAAAGATCTGATATAATTTATTAACCATTTAGATCTTTGAAACTATTTCATGTAGCAATGCCTTATGTTAATTTTGAATTTATTGTCCTATGTTTAATGTCAAAAAGCGGCGAGGGGCATAACTATGGTTTTACAAACACATCTTGTTTGCTATCTACGAGACACACAATCTGCTAAAATAAATAATTACTAGTAACATGTATCTTATTCTCAAATTGCCCATTTTCCTGATACATCATTGTTAAGTGATCGTTTGAAAAAATACACATCCTTGAAATAAATCTGAATACTATTAACAATTTAAAACATTTCCAATATGAAACCAAACATAACATGGGTATGTGAATGTGTGTTTATCTGCACCAATAGATACAAAATAGAGTTAATCACTTACTTCCATGTATACATATTTAAATCACGATTCAACAAACGTAAAAATGCATATAAAATCAAAGTACTGACAGTACTGGAATGACGATGCTTTTGAAGAGGATGGATATAAAAGCATCAATGAAAGTTTATCTACATCACCATATTTGTGTATGTGGGTACGAAAAAAAATTTAGTTACGAAATAGAAAATTGGGTACACAAAAAGTATGCACAAAAATAATTTAGGTACGATAAAAAATTCGGTACGGCAAATTATGGGTACGAATTTTTTTTGTGGGTATGGGGAAGTAGTATCCGTAGGGAACTTGACCCATTCTGCGAAACTGGGAGGCGGGTTACATTATCGATCCAATTTAAAAATAACTACATTTGATCTTTTCTCAGCGTCACAGAGTTTGAAGTGCCACCTGGCAGTTTCGTGTTTGTTTCCTGTCCCGAACCTCTCGATAAATTTGAAAGAGGACGGGAACCAATCTAACTTAACCTTTTATCAATGATAATAAGCGATATATGCCGATTGATACAATTTAGCTAACTCAATCGGACTGGCTCGAACGTTTTCTTAGGTCGTCATTGTGAAAAATGTGTTCATTGTATGATAACTTAGACGAGCTGCATCGTCAAAAAGCAGGTTTCAGGACTTCAGTTTTCAAATAAAGTTCTTAAATCATTTTGTTTGTCTGTTGTGAATTTGACCATTTTTACGTGTGTATTGATATCCCCTATGTACATTTAGGTATATCAATATAATTACTTCGCCGCGGTCAGTAAATTTTTTCTAACGACTTTGTCTATATTGATTGCTTAAGTTGATGAAAGTTCGCTGCACTAATAGGTGACCCTATTCCAAAATGACTAAAATCGCTCAGATGGGCGAAAATACTAGGCCGGAAGGTTTTATAAGTGGCTTTAAAAATGTAAAAATAAAAAATCACCCAAATTTATAGGGGGTAAAGTTTCATATGTGTCATGTAGCATCATCTTAAAGTCCTCTTTAATTTTGGTAACACAATGCCCTTGTGGTAAGAATGATCCCGTCTCAGCATCAACATTTTCCATAGAATATAGAAAAACCTTCAAATACCCACTGACAAACTCCTTGTCCAAATGTGATTCCAATTTACAGAAGACCATCTACCAACATAGCTAAATCCGCTAAGTTGGGTAATGAGGTCACAGAACGAAGAAAGAGCTTTGAAAAAAAAGCAGACTGAAAAATTAACTGAAATTATACAATTTAGCATTGAGAATAATGAAACTTCATCGGAGGCTTAGCCACTGGTGAGCATCTCAAGGTTCTCTTGTTCTGCTTCCAAGCAAATTTTGGTTGCGCATTTACTATACTTTTTACTTTGTCGATCTGTCAGTATGCGTCCTGTGTCTGGTTAATAACGTGGTCGTTCCCATATTGATTTAAAAAGTAGTTAGCGGAAACAATCTCTGCCTGTAACGGATGTGCCATGCAAGTGACGTATGCTTTGCATCGACCGTTCCAAGGCGGTGATCCCAGCTTTATTCTTCTATGAGTGTATGTTTTTTTCGTTATATGCTGAATCGTACTGTTTTGGCAATTGGTCACTTGCCTTAAATAAAGTACCAACAAATTGTTTATGATAAGTATGCAATACTGCTCCAGCAGCTGGATTTTCACTTCTTTATATTGACCTTCATTGCACAGCTCTATTTCGGTTTGAATTTGAATCCTTATTTTGTATAGCTATACACAATTTTATTTACCAAAATTGGCCTCTATCTATAAAGCGGTATGTAGTTTGCATGTTAACAGTAAACAGAGAGATGAAAAAGGGAAATAGCTATGATGCATGTCTGGTGTAGATTACTCCAAAATTTAAAGAAACTTTTCCTGCTTTGGATCCTTAGTTCGGTCAAAGTTATATTAAATACAAATACACTTTGTACAGATAAGTGACATGGACATCTTATCTTTGTTTTACCTTTTAATGATTCTGTCTGTCTGTCTGTCTGTCTGTCTGCCCGCCCACCCACCCGCCCGCCTACCCGCCCGCCCGCCCGTCCGTCCGTCCGTCCGTCCTCCCGCCCGCCCGCCCGCCCGCCTGTCTGTCTCTGTCTCTGTCTCAGTCTCTCTGTCTCAGTCTCTCTGTCTCTCTCTCTTTCTCTGTCTCTTTTTCTCTGTCTCTCTTTCTGTCTATCTGTCTGTCTGTCTCTCTGTCTGTCTGTCTGTCTTTCTGTCTGTCTGTCTGTCTGTCTGTCTGTCTGTCTGTCTGTCTGTCTGTCTGTCTGTCTGTCTGTCTGTCTGTCTGTCTGTCTGTCTGTCTGTGCCTCTCTGCCTCTCTGCCTCTCTGTCTGTCTCTCTCTCTGTTTCTTTCATAAACAAACAACTATTAACGAACGACTGGCGGGCATTTTCAGACTGCTTTCGGAAGGAACAAGAGCATTGAGTTGTAAAATGTATTTAGAGATCGACTTTGTTTAAACACACTGTTTACATAAAATAGCATTATTGAATAGTTTATTTCAAATGTTTTCATTGGCATATACGAAAAATAAAAGGGCATTATTTTATGAGCAAACGGTACGTGGTACAGATCTTCTTATTATAATATTCAAATAAACATTCAAAATGAGTTAAAGCAAATTTTACTGACTGGCAAATAGACTTGTAAACGGACCAAAGTTTTTTATTCGGTATTTTAAAGTTTCGAAACGATTATTATGGGAACATACCTAACGACACCAAAATAAATGTACTGCCTCGTAATTCCTCACGAATGTCCATAACAGCAACGACGATTTTAGGCTTGACTAAAAATCGAACCATTCTAATGGTTAATGTACCATTTTTCCCATATCACTTTAATCTACAAAATTTTTAGGTCCTGATTTGGTATTATTCAAATAACTGGGGTTGTTCCCTTCCCAGACAGGCCTCTTTGTCGAAGTTTTAGCCTGTGGGCCTGTCACAGCCACCTTCTTCAGGTCAAATATAAAAACATGTGTTTTTCTTTTTCATACATCCAATTAATTGCCATTTTCAATCAACAATATTGTGTTTGTTTACTACACATGAGTATCCCGCCTTTGACCTTTTATTTAGCATAATACCAAAAGATAAATACTATTATATACACATATTATTTTTATCTCTTCATATGCGCCTTACTTTTTAATGAATTAATTGTTTTTAACCCCCACATGATATTGTAATTGTCAAATCATATTAACCTTAAAGATCACATGAGCTCCTTTGTCCAATCAAAATTAATCTTGGCCAATGTTGATATGATTGTTAACCAGGCTTCGTGTGTAAAATATATTTTTTATAAAATTTAACACCCACGTATACCACTTATATATTCCAAAAAAGTCGGGCAGTAACCTGTTTTTCTGTTTATCATACCTCTGCATCCCCGATTTTAAAGAAATAATAAGATATCGCTAAAAAGCTGCAGTTTTAGCGGGAAAGAATATGACTTTTGTCGTTTGACGTGTTAATAAGGACGTCAAGAACACGCGCGCTTAATATTTGTAAAAAATGTTTTTGCTGTTTGTTTTGCATTTTGTGTTTAGAATATATGACATCTTGGTATAAAATTGTTTGTTTTGTTAAATCTGATTCGATTTAACTAAAAATGATTAATTATTACTTGATTCTGAGTTTAATGACCATCCTCCACAAATGACTGATATAAGAACTTCCTGTTGACCATGATATACAAAAATATATCAGGCAACGTTATATCAGACAGATATCAATGCGGTGGCGTGATAAATACGCTTCGCTAAATAGTTAAAGATTTGCTGCTAATGTATTCACAATAAAATCCAATATCTATATGACGCTCGGCTGCATTAAGATAAGAATTTTTCTATCATTAACACAAGTGTCTAAAATGTTTATTTTGAATCTATTAACAAAAGTGCAATTTCTGTAATACTTTAAAAGATATATTATCTTTCATAATGGTTGGTATTTAACGACCTGATGAGGCCATCTTCAAATAAATAGATAAGTCTAGAAAGAAAATTATCGTAGATAACCCAAAACAGACTGACAGAATGGAAGACAGAGATAAAAGAAGTGAGTCTCGCTCTAGGAAAACAGGGTTTAATGCATTTGCTTATAATGTCTTTCCAGTGCAAAGTCCGCAAAGGCTACGACAATGTCCGCTTTAATGGTATATTTCGTTTACGGAAATTCTTTATTACCGGAATTCCAGTTAAGGCGAAAGGTGTCGTCGCTTACTAACCTGAGCTGACTGCACAGGCTAGTCTAGGGCTACCTGTTTCGCTATGCATTATGTCCGATTTTAGCATACCAAGGATCATGTTCATTCCGTTTAGTATGGCCGACGGTAAAGACTGCACATTTCAACAAGTAAAGGGTATTTTTGTTAACAAAAACCAACAAAACAGAATTAAATCGACTTGACCATGTATTTAAGACGTACGCGAAAATTATATGAATTAATTAATAAAGTATTTAATTCTGTATTATTATCATTAAATTTCATATCCCATAAGGCAAGTATATATCAACAAGTGGTAAGTATTTGGGTAGATGTGTTTTTGTTCTGCTGTTCGCAAAAAAGTAAAACATTCCATATAAAAGATTATGTTATTATTTGTTACTCTCACACACATAGACTTCCTCCAAACAAACTCATATGATTCGACGATTTTTCTTTGTATTGTCTTCCCGAACAAACAAATCATACACAACTCCCGATCCTTAACTGAGCAGTTTTAAGAATATTCAACATATTTTGTTATATATTTAATTGATACACAAATGTCAGATCATATCGGAATTGAAATGATTTGAAAAGCATTGCTTTTTAATTGGCAAATCAACAGTTCTAATGGTGAAATCCAAATCTTTGTTCATTTGTCTATAAACAACGTTCCATCGACACTTATCTCTCAATGCTCACTATACAAAAAAAATAGCAGTAGTGTAAAGAGACTCACTCAAAGGACCATATACAAAATGGCAGGTATTTATGGAATCACGTCTTTGATCAGGTAACGTCCTTAAAGGGCTGAAATGATTGACACAATGTTCAAAAAGAAATATGAAAAGGCCATATAAATTATGCATATTATTTATGTGATAACAAATGAATGGTTGAGACGGTTCTATTTAAAGCAACGTTTTATTATCGACGAGGATACAACTTTTCTGCCACACAAGAAAGGACATGGTGGGTTGTATGTCGTTTATGAGGCACAGTAGCAACGTGAAGTCACACAACTTTTTTGTCAAGGAGAATGAATACACACAGCGTGATAATCGCGTGTTTGAACACCTTAAAAACTTTGAATGCTACGGATAAAAGACTACGGGTCAACAAGTAATAGACCGAAGTACTGAACCATGTTTGTCTTCACAGTTGTAAACTTCACTCACATAATGTGGGGCATTGATCGCGTGGGAATTGAACAGGCTATACGACAAATTTAACTAGTAATTTAAACCCTTATACAATAATAAAATACATTGTTTGTTCCCATGTTATGTTATATGTTTTGGAGCGAACTTGTAAAGTTTACAGCAATTAACATGAAACGTAAACTATGTAATTACCATGAAGTGTAGATAAGCTCCATATAACCACAGGGAGACATTTTGGGGAATATTGAGTCATAAATAAATCCTTTTATGAAATCGAAATACCAGATACCCATGCATTAAATCATCTTTGATAATTTGTTATGCCTCCGGTTGGGTGGCATATATAAGTCGCACTGTCATCCGTCCGTCTATCCATCCTTTTGTTCGTCCGTATATCGTTCTTGCGTTCCGTTTCCGGATTTTTTTTCTAAAGGATTGCAAATATTAATATGATTTTTGGAATGTTAATCTTCTGAACTGGTTTACAGATACAAATAGAGTTTCGTCCCGGTCCATGGCTTTTGATGTTGTTACGTACCTTGACCTACGGGCAAGGGTGCATTTATATTTCCACTTACCGCCGTTAATAGACTGAGATAACGGCGCAAAGCCTTATCTTTGTCACTATCATATATATTCATCAAGGATAAGTATGCACTTAAATTATTTTAGATGAAATATTGTCATTTGAAAAATCCCTCTATTTTGTGTTAGTCATTCATATAGACAAACACAACAAATATCTGGTAAATGTCTGCAAGCGTTTTTGAAAAGGTCAGAAAACCTTTATTTAAGAAAAATATTTTGTCTAAGGCCTGTTTCTTTTTCAAAGATCAATAGACCCTAAACTCGTCATGATATTTTGGGGGATAAAACTGATGTGCGGCTTTAAAGGTAAGAGAGGGGCATTGTTTTTCACAAACACATCTCTTGTTGTAATCTTGATATCAATATTAACCCATTTATGCCTAGCGTCTAGAAAATAGGCCTTGGCAAACAGCGTAGACCCAGATGAGACGCCCCATGATGCGGCGTCTCATCTGGGTTTGCGCTGTTTGCTTTAAGGAATTGCTGTAAGAATTTTTTTTAAATATAGAAATAAATATACTAGACATCCCTAATTTTGGAAATAAATTGATCCAGTTTTGAAGGATGGGAGAGTCCACTAGGCATAAATTGGTTAATATAGTTATAGTTAAACTCTTCGATGAACGCTTTTGTTTGATTTGTGCATGACATGCTTGTGAATGACATGTACTAGCCAAGTCATCCATCTTCCTCTTTAATATATGATACCAATCAGCGGAATAAAACTATTGATGAACACCTTAAATGCGTTTTTAGTCTTTTGTCGGAAGTCAAAAGGTTTAAGTTGTGAAATATATTCAGTGATCGGTCTTGAAGGGACTACACTGTTTAAATAACGGACCAATCTGAGCCACCCGATATTAATTCTTTACGTGCGCATATAATAATAGTAATCATGCTTTATTTGATGTGAACACGGTACGTTGTACAATTCTTGTCATCAGGAAATTTAAATTGATTGTTAAAAAGAGCGAACACTTATTTTTATGAAATGCAAACATATTCCAAAAACATCAAAGTTTGTTTTGTTTCTACATTTAACTCTCTTGAAATGATTGCTTTAAGAAAATTCAAAAACGATAACACAATTAATTTTCGACCGGATTTCGTTTGATTATTTGCCAATAAACATACTCACTGATAGTTAAGAAATGAAAAAAAAACAGTTAATAATTCATAACCACTTCTTGAAAATCATTTAATTAGACGTGAAACACATTTCAACATTGCTGACTCAATATATGATAACCGCACTTGTAATTTGATTCCATTTTAATAATGGGGCCGTTTGTCGTGAATGTTTTGAATGGTTAACATCTTATGAATGCAATTCCATGGGTAACAATTAAAATTGCCTGACAGGACACTTGCATAAAGAGTTTTACAAGGTGGCATTTAGAACATAATTAATTATTAATAATCAAGTTAGAGTGGGTATTTTCCTAACATAACTTTCTGCAATATCCTATTGATATTTTTTTTACAACTTGTGAATACCAAAGAATGTGGTTATTATTCCCCGCCAAAGCGGGGGGATATTGTTTTGGCGTTGTCCGTCTTTCCGTCCGTCCGTCTTTCCGTCCGTCCGTCCGTCCGGAACTTTTGTGTCCGGAGCCATATCTTGGAAGTGCTTTGGCGAATATCATTGAAATTTGGTATGAGTATATATATGGATAAGAGGATGATGCACGCCGATTGACATTGTACACCATTGGATAATAACGGAGTTATGGCCCTTTGTATTTAAAAAAATGCTTTTTAACTGAGTGTCAAATAAAACACTTTTGTGTTCAGAAGCATATTGGCGGGGGATATCAATTCAATGAATTTGCTTGTTTATTTAAGACCATTTGACATGAAAGGATTTACATGGGAAGCGCAATTTCATTTGTGTGCTATTGAACGTGTTTTGAGTTGTGTATAGATTGCAAATATTCAAATTGGACCATAGAATAATTGTAGGGTTGGTATGTGCGTTCAAATTGGTAAAATATTACTATTATTATCAAGTCAAAGGATCAAAAAAGCCAGACCAAGTGTGCCATTATAATACTTAAGAGAAATGTGTAAATAGAGCTCTTATTATGTTTTTTTTCCAAGGACACATAGATTTCAATGACAAGAATGAACTTGAGTACAGATAAACGGCGTTAGATGGGGGTCCCTTTAATTGAAGAAGGTGGTTAAATAAACAAGTATGATGTCAATTAGAAGCATAGCTGGATAACTACCCTGGTAATTTGTATGATAGATGGTGACTCGCTGGTTAGGATTTTTTGGGTCAAAGTGACCCAAGGAGGACAGTTTACTTCTGTAACAAAAAATTGTGCAGTGCTCTGTCAAAATGGATTTCAAAGAATGTGCGCAAAGTGTCAATCAGGGACGACACTTTCCGATTTCATGGTATTTTTCGTTTACAGAAAGTCTCTTCTTTGCAAAAATCAAGTTAAGGCGGAAAGTGTCGTCCCTGATTAGCATGTGCGGACTGCACAGGCTAATCTGGGATGACACTTTACGCACATGCATTAAACCCCATTTTCGCAGAGCACGCCTCATTTTAATGTAATTGTGTACAAATGCATGGATCTGCCTATATTGAAATATCTGGTGTTATTGTGTTTTCCTAAAGACCTACATATAAAATAGCTCGGCACTTATTTATTAATGGAAATATTATGTTTATCGTATGTACATTCATATTAAACAAATAAACTGATCGTCTATCGGTGGTTTCAGTTTCCAATGTGGATGCGGCCTTCAAGTGCTACTCATGCACAGGCGGTGACAGCTGTTCGGACGAGTTCACTCAAAGTATGGTTTAAGCTTGGGATGATTAAGTCTTAGTTTATTTCAGTTATTTTATCTTGAGAAAATTGCAGATTTGCTCATTCCTGGAAAAGATACGTTTCAGCTATTTTTTACCCCATCATTAAATGGAGAAATATTTGGAACAAAAAAGTGCAAGACCACATCACGAAGGGACAAAAAAACTGAACATTGCAGTATTAAACTGTATATATGAGTATTTGACAAGAAATGCCAAAAATTATGCATGTTTAATCATATTTTCAAACAAATATATAAGAAACAATACAATTCTTTTCGTTGAACTACAAACTGTTTTGATTTTTTAAAAATACCCCCGATTGTTATTGAAGCCTTTCAAAGGACAAATTATAAAACAAACAAAATTTCTTTATGAAAAAAATGTAAGCTTTATTGCTCAATATATTACTACAGGTTCTAGTTTGGAAAGTGCAGCAACATGCCTGAGCTGCGTCAAGGGAAAACAAGGCGACGGTAAGTTGTTCAGTGTGAATGCAATTTCAGACGCGTCATGCGAAAATGGGTATTGTGCCATATGTGGCAAGCGTAGCTCCAGACCAGCCTGTAAATTAAGCTGGTAGGGGGTTACCCTGTCCGCCAATCGTATGTTTTCCGACATTTACTTTGTGATTATTCGTAATCTAACATTGAGATGCTATATGGGATATGCCGCTAACCGGTTCTCATTTTTACATCTGCGTGATGACGGGAAAACGTAGAATTGATTTTGTTCGGGAATTGAAGGTGGTATTGACGATATTTTTTAGATTAAATTAACCGCACTGGTTAGTTCATTTTATTTACAGGAACATATAGGCTTTTCCAATGTCCAGCCGTTAACCATTTAAAGCGTTATGTCGGTTTGGGTTTTTCTATTGTACCGCATTAAACGTTAGTAAAATAAAATATCACTCCCATCAAAGTCTCTGGATTTGGATTGTCAATTTTCAAATAATTTTTGTGTTTACAGTTGTTGTAAGAACCTGTTCTCCGATTGCTCTTAGCAACGGATGCACGAAGTCGGGCGATGTTGAAACCTGTAACTGTGACAGCGAGCTCTGCAACGGCTCCAACAACATGGATGTTTCCATGGCAACGCTCCATGGCGCCACACTCGTCGTCCTCTTTTCTAATATTTAATAAAGTTAAAATGTCATGGCTGTTCGAAAACATACTACAGCATACAATAATCTTTCTTAATACATGCGACAACATGTACCCTTTGTCGACCATTAACAGATAAGATAACATATAATAAAAATTTCAAAAAAATCAAAATGAATGTAGATATATGTTAAATGGTATAAAGTTATACATGTTTAATTTCAATAATAAATGATTTGGTGATAACAATATTGAATGGTTCCCTAAATAATTGTTGATACTGTTGTTTGCTTTTGCGATGTTCTTTTTCTCCAACGAATTAAATGTACTAAAATATACGGCTTAAAATCACTAATATGGACTAACTGTCAGAATCTCTTTTTTATTAGTTTCTTTCTTTTGTGTGTACTGAAACATAAAAATCTAACGTAGTAGTGTGCATATTCATGGCGTATACGAAATATAAAACCACAGACATTTAAGCAAGTACAGTTTCCAGATTGTTTATATTGTTACACTGATGTATCTTCATTAAGCATTCTTTTTCAAGTATCAGCACATGACCACTTGCACTTAAAATATTTCCATGGTGTTAATGGTTTTCATACAGTTTAATACGATTTCGCGTCTTTTATAACTAATTAACACAGTGTTGACAAATGAACCACTTTAAAATGACATTTTTACTATTAAACGAAATGATAAGCTACTTGTATAAGCCATGATACATAAGCCTTTAAGTTACTAATGCTATCAGAAGCAGCAAGGAAAGTTACTTATTTTGTATACACGATTCACCATTTATATGTACAATTATATGTGTTCGTATGAAAGCAAATAAACATCTTTTTTCTATCTGCCTTAACAATGTCGCCATTATTTATTTTGGATCTTGCTTATCATAACACGTTAAGCTGGTACTACATAATAATTTCGCAATATCTTCATTAAATAGATTATATGAAAGGTGTAAACACATGTGGGTCATATTTAAATGAAAATGATAATAACGTCGCTTCTATTAAAACATATGAGAAAAATCTTCTTAATAAACAGTAATAATGTTTTGTGAATAGTTTTACGAGAGGGTCGTTAGGTCGTTCAATAACAGTTCTTCAAAATCCGAGGCAATAATATTAGAATTAACAGTGACATATTGCGATGCATACATGGATATGTCTAACGTTTCAAAGTATCTATTATAAATGACCCAAAACGTGCTATATTTTGGAAGGTACGACAGACAGACAGACAGACAGACAGACAGACAGACAGACAGACAGACAGACAGACAGACAGACAGACAGACAGACAGACAGACAGACAGACAGACAGACAGACAGACAGACAGACAGACAGACAGACAGACAGACAGACAGACAGACAGACAGACAGACAGACAGACAGACAGACAGACAGACAGACAGACAGACAGACAGACAGACAGACAGACAGACAGACAGACAGACAGACAGACAGACAGACAGACAGACAGACAGACAGACAGACAGACAGACAGACAGACAGACAGACAGACAGACAGACAGACAGACAGACAGACAGACAGACAGACAGACAGACAGACAAACAGAAAGACAGACAGACAGACAATATAATACAACCACATTTTTTGCCCTATATATAAAAAATTAATAGATATTTTTTGTTGAAAAATATAAATCACTGCACGTGCAATAAACAAAGCTCATATACAAAATACATTGTAATCGTCGTTTTCAATTTGCTCTAAAGAAATTTGCTTAAATGGTCAATCATATAGTGTTATTACTTAGGCTTTTACTCATTATAATTCAGTGATAACTTATCTTGGTAAATAATGCAAACATCGGCATACAAACGAACGGGGAATTTTTATTATGACTGATGCACAGCAGAAAAAATATGCAGCAATATTTTACTTCTGGAAAAATATCAGAAGATAAAATATCATTTACAACAGCCATGCTTTTATTTCACGGTTTCAATGGACCAATTGCCTAAACATACATGATGACACCACATACAACATGACATAAGACATACTAAAGTATATCATCATTGTATTGGGCATTAAACAAATTTAAATCTAGTGTTAGGTAAATAGACTGAGCGTAACAGGCAACGAACAATCGCGTATAACACAATTTCACACGACGCAGTGTTAAAGACAAACAATTCAAGCAGTCAAAATGATACATTATATATTTTCTAAATGCATAATAAACCAAACTTGTGAAAGCAAATATTTGTATCGTTCGTCAATCGCTAACGGACATTATGGGAGCATAACATGATAACACCATACATATTAATTTAGATATTTTTATTTCATTTCATAAAAATGGACAAATTATTTTAATCTATTCCCTACGCCATCAAGTGAATGAATTACATTTGTGTTGCTGATCTTACCCTGTAGGCACTTTAACTGTGGTAGTGTGGTTTCCGGTTTTACAGTTTGGACAGGAGCCAACCCGATCGGGGGTAATAGTTTAAGTACTGCAAAGAAAGAATAAAACATAAAACTAAAACGACGTTCTTATTACAAAAATTGTATTGCTTAATTACTAAAAACCGTTGTTTCATAATAAAACACGCCATAATGTACTGTTGACAAAGGGAGATAAATTACATACCAAAATTCATAAAATAGTCACCATTAGTTCCCGTCTTGCCTCATTGGTGTTTGGTAATAATATTATAATAAATTAGCGACAAAGGGCTGACACATTTCTAGTTATGGTATGTTTATAAAGACTTTTAAAATAAATCTTTAAAGAAATTATTATTGGTTACTTAATGAAAACTTATAAAGGGTATTAAGTTTTATTCCGGAAAGTTACTATTTGGTCTCGTTAAATTGAATTATTTTAAGTTATGGTCGAGCTCTGTACATATGCCTGCAATTTCAACATGATATATCAATCCTAACTAAAGTTATCGAGCACAACCTAAGTTAAGCAACACGGCCCGTGGTCTTGATCATACTGTCTCGACATGCAACCCTATGTCTACCTGTCTGCTATTCGCAAAACACTGACATCTTATTAACTATGTTATCGTGAAAAAGCAGGACAGGAAGGATGTACGGGTGACCATGTCCATGTGCGGTGCCGAGTGCTGGACAGATAACCGCCTTATTATCGCCAATATCAATATACACCTTTAGCCTAAACGACGTCCACAAGGGAAGAGGACCTCGAAACGCTTGAACATTATCAAGCTGAAGACCTATGTATACTACAACCACAGAAATCATTAGGCCCCAAACCAGTAAACACAAGGACTGGTTTGATAAGAAATGCGAGGACATTCAGCAGTTATTGGATAAGAAACACCACCTACACAAAGCCTACCTCAGTAACCGCAGATGCGTAGCCAGAAAAGATGCATTCAATAACATACGCAGAACGGTTCAGCCAACACTTCTTCAGATGCAGGATGCTTGGCTCAGCACTTAAGCTGATGATATCCAAGGCTATGCATACCGGCGCGATTTGTCTTTTGGATAATTATGCAACGCCCATATTTCTAACATTCTGCATTTAGCAAAATCAGGACTTCTCTTCTTGTTGTGAAGAGTCCATATCCTGTTTATTTTGAGAAGGACTATTGCTGGAATAGCCAATACTGGAAATGAAAAAGCTGATGTTGGTTTTGATAAAGGTTATAACTGCATGATTCTAAATGATTCTATAAAAACTGTTACTTTTGAAAAGGCCTTTAATCGGCCTCTGCTATATTAAAAAAACACCGGCGCGTCAGGATGGCATCATATAACGACCGGTCTGACGTCATTCGACGAGTGCTGATAAGCTCAACACCCGTGTCACGTCGCCAACATTCCATATGACGTCATTACCGTTAAAAATGACGTCAATCTTTTACATTTTGACTTCACCGGAACGGCCATATGACGACATTAAACGTCCGGACTAACGTCATTCGCCGTCTTTCCATATAGCGACATTGACGTTAAAAATGACGTCTATGTGGCAACTTATAACGCCATTGACGTTTCAATATGACGTCATATAACGACCAGACTGTCATCGTACGAGGAGTGATGAAACGCTCTGAACATGTGTCACGTCGCCGACCTCCAAACTGACGTCATCGACGTGAAACGTGACTGCAAAGTTTTATATTAACACGACATCGGCACGGTCATAAAAACGGTCATTCGACGCATCTGAGTTAGCTCTATATATGTGCCAAATGTCGCAACTTTATTCAAGGCTTTTGGGTACATCTTCGTGTGTGAAGATGTGTGTGCCACCTGCAAACTATTTAGCGTATGTATTATGCTCTTTTTACATGGCGAGTGTGTATGCACCTTTAAGGGCCCCTACGGAAAATCAAGAGTTACCACCCGGAAGTGACCTAGAGAAAGCTGACCTCCCGTTTGCTTCCCGTCAGGCTAATCTAGTTTCGGCCAGGGATTTCATTAGGATCGGCGTCACCTTCAGCCTATTTAGCGAATTAGGCTCTATTTACATGGCGAGTGGGTATGCAACTTTAGGAGCCCTTTCGGACACACAAGAGTAATCCCCCGAAAGCAACCTAGTGCATGCTGAACTCCCATTAGCTGCCTGTCGGGCTGATCTAGTTTCGGCTCGGGGTTTTAATTATGGTCGGCGTAACCTACACCCTTTTAGCGTATGTATTAGGCTCTATTAAAATGGCGAGTGGGTATGCACCTTAAAGGGCCCTTTTCGGACAAACAAGAGTTATTCCCCGGAAGCGACATAGTGCAAGCTGAACTCCCGTTAACTGCCTGTCGGGCTGATCTAGTTTCGGCCCGGGGTTTTAATTAGGGTCGGCGTCACCTACAGCCTACTTAGCGAATTAGGCTCTATTTACATGGCGAGAGGGTATGCACCTTTAAGGGCCTTTTGCGGACAAACATGAGTTATCCCCCGTAAGCGACCTAGTGCACGCTAAACTCCCGTTGGCTGCCTGTCGGGCTGATCTAGTTTCGTCCCGGTGCTTTAATTGGGGTCGGCGTCACAAATAGCCTATTTAGCGAATTAGGTTTTATTAACGTAGCGATTTGGTATGCACCTTTAAGGGCTTCTTTCGGACAAACAAGAGTTATCCCCCAGAAGCCACCTAGTTCACGCTGAACATCGATCAGCTGCCTGTCGTCCTGATCTAGTTTCGGGCCGGAGTTTTAATTAGGGTCTGCGTCACCTACAGCCTATTTAGCGAATTAGGCTCTATTTACATGGCGAGTTGGTATAAACCTTTAAGGGCCCTTTTCGGACAAACAAGAGTAATCCCCCGGAAGCGACCTAGTGCATGCTGAACTCCCGTCTTCGCAGCCTTTTAATATACGAAGATTAACAATCTTTTCAATTTCAGTTAAAAATACCCAACACTTTATCATTATGTGACATGTTTAGCTTACCTTATCTGAATATTGCAGATTGTGTATTCATTTGTATTGGTAATTTACAGGACAGAACAAAGGGTTATCATCCTTATATGTTTATGTAAAACAAGTGACCCCAAGCGCTAGGAAAGTTTTGACATCAGGTGCATAATGTTAAATAACTCGGTAGAGTTTTTTTATATTCTATATACTACATTTGGAAGTCATGTGCATTGCGGTTTAAGTTTATCAGTTTAAGTAAAATTAGTAAGCCCTCGGACACAGGGGTCACTAGTTTTACTTTAACCAGTTTAATTCAGTAAGGGAGAAACCCGGTTTTAATATGTCCTCTATGGCAAAAAAACAAACAACATTGAACATAGTTCCAAACATTGTAACAAAGCACAAAAGCACGAGTATAGCGCGAAAGCTAAGAATAACTAATATGTATGGCGTTTTGTCCAAACTACTGTCATACACAGCATGTGCTCGAATACTGTATAAACAGATATTGTTTTGCAATTTTGTGTTAAAGTTGTTTAGAAAGCAACGAGTGTTTCATTTCATTAAGATTGAATGATCAAATGTACCAAAGTATTTCTATTATGTGCTTTTTAGCAACCACTCAATATTGACACTGAATGAAGAATACTACAAATGGAATTGCACTCAGAATCATAACAAATTAAGCTTTTAATCGTTTTAATTGGCAAACGTACCGCCGAGGTTCAATGATGTACCCCTTCAAACTAAAAAGCTCTTCGCATACATCATTAATTTACGACTGCAATAGTCTTGCAAAAAATTATTGTGAGATTCATCGCCTCTTCAAATAAAGACCAAAATGTTTGTCATGATTGCACGAAGTCTTTAGAATTACGAATAATTGAAACGGTATTGAATTATATCTTTTGCATTCATAACCCTGAACAAACGTGGCCTTTCTAGCCGCACTATGTATGCGATCTAATCGTTTCATCAACGTTGCTTTGATTTGCTTTTAATTGCTTGCAATACTCAACATTCAATCCCTGAAGGTATTATAAATACAACATACAGTCCAAACACGGTGCATGCCTCAACTAAAAATATTAAAAAAATCGAAAACTAATTCACAAGATATCACGCATCAAAACATGTAAACCGTAATGTACTCCGGGTACAGAACATTTACTTACACGTACTCGGCAAATTTAGACTGTAACCGAGTTTTATTCCCGCCCACAAATCGATGTCGTAAAACGCGCTACGGAAAACAATACACAATTCTGTTTGAACAAATCCTGCCCCATCATGCTGTTTTAAGTAGGAGTTGCAATAATATAGAGGCAATGTTACAGAATATTGACATAAATATAAACATACTTCATTTGAAAATAATTCGCCGACAACGGCCAATTTCGCGTAAAAATTTCCGGGTTAGTTTCACTATATTTTTCGTACCCGAGATACATTTAAGAATATTTAAGAGTACCCGGGGTACATTTAAGTAGTACCCGAGCCGACTATAAACAGCGAGCATTAGTAAGTTACCCTTAACGTAGGTAACCACAAGTGGCACCAATTATAATGATACAAGTCAATTAAATTTAAAAAGTCTAACATGAATAAGGTGTTGTCATGATTAATAAGAATAATCATGACCACATTTATCTGTTACTTATTTTTGAAAGTTTTTTATTCTCTTCTTTATTTACACTGTTTTGTTTTCATTCCATTCAAATGTGTAACACGCGTTCGGACTATTGTCAAAATGTTAATATGCTAACTAGTCCCGCACTCTGGATCAGCAGACGATTTATTGCTTAAATCTCACGGTGGATTCCGAAGATAGTTGATGTATCATGATTGCTAGTCGCTTTAGATAAAATAAAATCTTGTTAGTCCCCAAGCGGCCCTTTAAGGTATATACCCACTCGCCATGCAAAATGAGCATAATACGCTAAATAGCCTGTAGGTGACGCCGACCATAATTAAAACCCCGGGCCGAAACTAGATCAGCCCGGCAGACAGCCGACGGGATATCATCGTGCATTAGGTCGCTTCCGCGGGATAACTATTGTTTGTCCGAAAGCGCCCCTTAAAAGTGAATACCCATTTGAGCTGTAAATAAAGCATAATACGCAAAATAGGCTTATGTGAAATAGAAACAACTTAAAACCCCAGGCCGAAACTAGATCAGCCCGACAGGCAGCCGACGGGCGTTCAGCTCGCACTAGGTCGCTTCCGGGTGATAACTCTTGTTAGTCCGTTAGCGGCCCTAAATGATGCATAAAACCTCGCAATGTAAATAGCGACTTCTTGTATTACGCTAAATAGGCTTTTTAAGACGCGCACTCTAATTTAAACCTCGGGTCGAAACTAGGTCATCCCGACAGGCAGCCGACGTGAGTTCAGCGTGCAATATGTCGCTTCCGGGGATAACTTGTTTGTCCGAAAACTGACTTTAAAGATGCATACCCACTCGCCATGTAAATAGCGCATAATACGCTAAATAGGCTGTAGGTAATGCCGGACCGAATTAAACCCCCTGCCGAAACTACATCGGCCCGACATGCAGCCGTCGAGAGTTCAGCGTGCACTACGTCGCTTCCGGTGAATAACTCTTTTTTGTACGAAAGCGGCCCTTTAAGGTGCATATTCACTCGACATGTAAATAGCTCCTTATACGCTAAATAGGCTGTATGTGTCGCCGACCCTAATTAAAATCCCTGGCAGAACTAGGTTAGCCCGACAGGCAGCCGACGCCAGTTCAGCGTGCACTATGTCGTTTTCGGGGGATAACTCTTGTTGTCCGAAAGCGGCTCTCAAAGAGGAATACACACTCGCCATGTACATAGCTCCTAACACGCAAAATAGGCTGTATGTGACGCCGACCTTAATTAAAACCCGGGCAGAAAATAGATCAGCCCGACATGCAGCTGACGTAAGTTCAACGTGCACTAGGTTGCTTCTGGTGGGATAACTCGTGTTTGTCCGAAAGCCGCCCTTAAAGGTGCATACCAACTCGCCATGGAAAAAGGGCCTTATGTGCTAAATACGACTTTGTATACGTTGTAGGGTGTATACGACGCCAACCCTTATTAAAACCCCGGGCCGAAACTGGATCAGCCCGACAGGAAGCCGACGGGAGTTCAGCGGGCACTAGGTCGCTTCCGGGAGATGGCTCTTGTTTGTCCGAAAGCGGCCCGTAAAGGTGCATACCCACTCGCCATGTAAATTGCGCCTTATAGGCTAAAATGACTGTATGTAACGCCGACCCTTATAAAACCCCGGGCAAAAACTGGATCAGCCCGACAGGCGGCCGACGTGAGTTCAGCATGCACTATGTCATTTCCGGGGTATAACTCTTGTTTGTCCGAAAAAATGCCCTTAAAGGTTCATACCAACTCGTCATAAAAATAGCGCATAATACGCTAAATAGGCAGTTTGTGACGCCGACCCTATTAAAACCACGGGCCGAAACTAGGTCAGCTAAACAGGCAGCCGTCCGAAGTTCAGCGTGCATTAGGTCGCTTCAGGGGAATAATTCTTGTTGGTCCGAAAGGGACCCATAAAGGTGCATACCTTCTCGCCATGTAAATAGAGCATAACACATATGCTAAAACGGCTGCAGATGAGGCCATTCCTAATTAAAAACCCGGTCCGAAACTAGATCATCCCGACAGGCAGCCGACGGGAGTTTAGCGAGCACTAGGTTGATTTGAGGGGATAACGCTTGTTTGTCCGAAAGGGACCAATAAAGGTGCATACCCACTCGCCATGTAAATAGAGCCTGATTCGCTAAATAGGCTGAGGGTGACGCCAACCCTAATTAAATAACCCGGCAAAAACTAGATCAGCTAGATTGACAGCCGACGGGAGTTCAGCGTGCACTAGGTCCCTTCCGGGGGATAACCCTTGTTTGTCCGAAAGGGGCCATTAAAGGTGTTACCCACTCGCCATGTAAATAGTGCATAATACGCTAAATAGGCTGTAAGTGACGCCGACCCTTATTAAAATCCCGAGCGGAAACTAGATCAGCCCGACAGGCAGCCGACGGGAGTTCAGCGTGCACCAGGTCGCTTCCGGAGGATAACTCTTGTTTGTCCGAAAGGGGCCCTTAAAAGATCATACCCACTCGCCATGTACATAGAGCATAATTCGCTAAATATGCTGTAGGTGACGCATACCCTTATAAAACCCCGGGCCGAAACAATATCAGCCCGACAGGCAGCCGACGGGAGTTCAGCGTGCACAAGCTCGGTTCTGGGGGATAACTCTTGTTTGTCCGAAAGGGACCCTTAAAAGTACATACCCACTAGCCAAGTAACTAGAGCATAATACATACGTTAAATAGGCCGTAGGTGACGCCTAATTTTAACCCCGGGCCGAAACTAGATCAGCCCGACAGGAAGCCGACGGGAGTTCAGCGTGCACTAGGTTGCTTCCTTTGAATAACTCTTATTTGAACGAAAGGGGCCCTTAAAGATGCAAACCCGCTCGCCTTGTAAATAGAGCATAAAACATTCGCTAAATAGGCTGAAGATGACGCCGACCCTAATTAACATCCCGGGACGAAAGTAGATCAGCCCGACAGGCAGCCGACGTGAGTTCAGCGCGCAATAGCTCGCTTCAGGGGAATACCTCTTTTTTCGTCCGAAAGGGGCCCTTGAAGGTGCATACACACCTGCCGAGTAAATTGCGCATAAAAAGGCTAAAAAGGCTGTAGGTGACGCCAACCCAAATTAAAACCCCGGGCCGAAACTAGATCAGCCCGACAGGTAGCCGACGGGAGTTCAACGTGCAATAGGTCGCTTTCGGGGGATGACTTATTTTTCTCCGAAAGAGGCCCTTAAAAATGCATACCCACTCACCATGTAAATATTGCAAAATACGCTAAATAGGCTGTCGGTGATGCCGACCCTAATTAAAATCCCGGGCCGAAACTAGATCGACCCGACAGGCAGCCGACAGGAGTTCAGCTTGCACTAGGTCGCTTGCGGATGATAATTCTTGTTTGTCCGAAAACGTCCCCTAAAGGTGCATACCCACTCGCCATGTAAATAGTTCATAATGCGCTTTTTTTGCTTTAGGTGACTTCGACCCTAATTTAAACCCAGGGCCGAAACTAGATCAGCCCGACAGGCAGCCGACGGAAGTTCAGCTTGCACAAGGTCGCTTCCTGGGGATAACTCTTGTTTGTCCGGAAGGGGCCCTAAAATGTGCATACCCACTCGCCATGTACATAGAGCATAATACGCTAAATAGACTGTATGTGTAAAACCTCGGGCCGAAACTATATCAAACCGACAGGCAGCCGACGGCAGTTCAGCGTGCACTAAGTCGCTTCCGGAGGATAACTCTTGTTTGTCCGAAAGGGGCTCTTTAAGGAGCCTACCCACTTGCCATGTAAATAGAGCATAATTTGCTAAATAGGCTGTAGGTAAACCCTAATTAAAACCCCGGGCCGAAACTAGATAAGCCCGACAGGCAGCCAAAGGGAGTTCAGCTTGCACTAGGTCGCTTCCGGGGGATAACTTTTATTTGTCCGAAAAGGGCCCGTAAAGTTGCATACCCACTCGCCATGTAAATAGAGCATAATACATACGCTAAATAAACTATAGGTGACGCCGACGCTAATTAAAAATTAGATCAGCCCGACTGGCAGCCGACGGGAGTTCAGCTTGCACTAGGTCGGTTTTGGGGGATGTGTCATGTTTGTTCGAAAGAGGCCCTTAAATGTTCATAACAACTCGCCATGAATATAGCGCATACTAGTTATACGCTTAATAGGCCGTACATGACGCCAACCCTAATTAAAACCCCGGGCCGAAACTAGGTTAGCCCGACAGGCGGCCGACGAGAGTTTAGCGTTCACTAGGTTGTTTCCTTAGGATAACTCTTGTTTGTCTGAAAGCTGACCTTAAAGGTGCATACCCACTCGCCATGTACGTAGCAAATAATAGGCAGCCGACGTGGGTTCAGCGTGCACTAGGTTGCTTCCGTGGGAAAACTCGTGTTTGTCCGCAAGGGGCCCTTAAAGGAGCATGCCCACTCTTAATATAAATAGCGAATAAAACGATAAATAGGCTATATGTGACGCCGACCCTTATTAAAAACCCGGGCCGAAATTAGATAAATCCGAAAGGCAGCCGACGGGAGGTCAGCGTTCACTAGGTCGCTTCCGGGCTGTAACTCTTGCTTGTCTCAAGGGGCTCTTAAAGGCGCATACAAACTCGTTGTTGAAATGGCTTGTCAATAGCCTGCTAAACAGGCTGTATATTTTTTCCTTTTTAAGTTTTGCTAAAAATGCAAAATAGGTTGAGCATTAATTATGATGCTATTTAGCCTAAAAAGGCTTACTCTTATATATGTTTCAACCTATTTAATAAACTTTCGAAAAATGCGTATTAAGGCGAATAGGCTTCTTATAAGGCTCAATGATTATGTCTCAACCTATTTAATTAACTCGCTAAGTAGACTGAAAAGGCTGCTTTATAGGCTTAAAGTATCCACCTATTTCCCATACCTTATTATGGAAGCGGTATTTTGTTGCTAAAGCCAAGAATATACCCGAGATTAATGAAACCATGCAAACTTGGTGTTAAAAAACGTCAAAGTGGTAACTTATGACGCCATCGGTACGTAAATATGACGTCATATAACGAACATATTTACGTTATTCGACGAATGCTGAAAAATTCTACACACTTGCCACGTCATATACGTAAACAATGAGGTCATGTGAGTGTCATTTGAAGCGTGTCGGTAAGCTCAACACACGTTCAAAAATTCGCGACTTTGTTCGAAGGTGTTTGGGTACAGCTTCGGTTTAACGCTTAAGTGTTACTTAAATAATGACGGCATCGCTCCCATTCTTTATAATGGTAGCGGTTCTCATGTTGATGGAGGCAAAGCATATAACCGAAAGTAATGAAATCATGCACGCTTGTTTGGATCGATGTTCCAAGCAAGTCAGAAATATCGCCGACCTTTCAAGTGACGTCATTGACGTCAACAATTACTTCAAATTATCAACTTATTACGACATCGCCATGTCATGTTACGACCGTCTGACGTCATTCACCGAGTTATGATACGTCTTACACACGTGCCACGTCGCCGACCATACAATCGATGCCATTGGCGTTAAAAACTACGTAAACAGTTAACATTATGTCGTCATCGTCATGGCTTATGGTGTCATATAACGTCGACGTAGTGTGATTCGACGCGTCTCGTAGGGCTTTACACACGTGCCAAATTTCGCGACTTTATTCAAAGGCGTTTTAATACGGTTTTGGTTGAACGTTCACGTGTTTACTTCCATAGTGACTTTATTTCTCACATTCCTTAATTTATCATGGTAGCGGTTGTTTCGTTACTGGAAGCAAAGTATATGATCGAGATTAAAGAAACCATGCACACATGTTTGGCTCGATATTCATAGCATTTCTGAAGTGACGCCGACTTTCAAAGTGAAGTCACGTCCGTTAAAAAGGACATCAAAATGGCAACTTATGACTCCATCGGCATGTCAATATGACGTCATATAACGACCAGATTGAAGTCATTTAACGACTGTGCATAAGCTATACACACGTGCTACGTCGTCGTTCTTCCAAATGACGTCATTGATATTTAATATGATGCCAAAGTTATTCGTTCTGATGTCACCGGCACGGCCACATCACTTCATTTAACGCTCGGGCACACGTGCCTTATTTCGCGACTTTTTGAACGTCATTTGTGTGCGGCTTCGATTTAACGCTCTTGCGGTGTTTTCCTTATTGACGCAATTGCTCCCATTCCTCATAATACTAGCGGCTCTATGTTGCTGAGTAAATGTAAAAGATTAATGAAACTAGGCACACATATTTGGTTAAATTTGCCAAGCATGTCTGCAGTTAGGCTTACCTTTCAAGTGACGTCATTGACGTTAAAAATGACTTAAAATGGTATCGAAACGGGACTATGACGTCATATAAAGGCCTGACAAGCGTCATTCGACACATCCTGGTAAGTTGTGCACACCTATCAAATTTTGCGACTATATTCAAAGTCTCCCTGACTTCTATATTGTTGACCTTCCATGTGACGTCTTCAACATCAACGTAGATGCCAACATTTTTTGTTTGACCTTATATAACTCGGGCATGTGTAAGTTGATAACGAAGGGTCCTGGTTTGCGACGATATTTAAAGGTGTTTGCAAACATCGCAGATTCAACGCTTACATCTTAATCGACCGCAAGAGTTGACCTCTCTCTCTCTCTTTTCTTTCAATGGGCCATGGTTGTAATGTATAATATTATAAGACTTCCATAGCTTATTGATTTTGTGGTATTTAATATCGTTATACAATTAACAGCATACTGTCATTGCGTCACCACGGATGTGTTGTTGACGCATTTTGTATCCTTTGCATATGTGTTAATATATCCCAAAAAACTACATGTTGAATGAGTCGATATATCATACTAGTGATCTTAAATAAACAACAATTGGGCCGTAATCTGTGAAAAGGGGATTTAATTCATATGCGTCAAGTGTCGTCCCAGATTAGCATGTGCAGTGTTATATTTTTCGTTTAAAGGAAAGTACATTCTCGTAACAAATGCAGTTAATGCGGAATGAGTCGTCCCTGATTAGCCTGTTCGGGCTGCACAAGCTAATCTGGGACGACACATAACACGACTTAAAATGTCACGGAAAATATTCGGCTTTAAAAACTTCAGGGTCGGCATGGTCGGGTTGCCCGAAACACAGAATTTATTTTGTTTGGCCTAAGCTTTGAAACACAGTTGAAAATATGGTGTTGTCTTTTCAATTTGTTTATATTAAAATAACTAGAAATTGTAAAGGGTTGTTGATGCCTCTTTCCCAATATTACGCCTTAAGAATCATCATGAAATGATAAGATTCGATATTTCATGATCTTTATGTTGGCTGAATACGCGTTGTGATAAGAAATATAAGGAGCGAAATCCAGGTTCAACCTTTTACTTGCATCTCATAAAATTAACAACACATCTAACGGGCGTGACGTCGTGACGACAAAGCGTGCATGAACGAAACGTAACAAATAGCGCGTTATATGAATCAATGTTACGAAATCCCAACAGTCTGGGGGCCGCGAAATGCAATACACCATAAAAGAATAAATAAAAATAATTAAATGCATACTCATAACAAAATATAAACACTACTTAATTTGCAACATACATAACACAATGGAAATGTTCAGTCTATGAAATCAATCACAAGTTTTATAAATGTTTCATTATTTTCACTTCACTTCCAGGAGATAAAGTTTCGTAATTGGTCTGCGTGTCAATTTATTTCCAACACGAATTTTTGCTGATCGCACCGGTCCATCGTTTCCCTTGACAAACTCCTCGACGACCCGACGACACGACGACAGCTAGCTTCCAGCTACTACGTGGCGTTTCGTCGTGGACTTGCACAGCACTACCAACCGATATACTCTTTTCGTTTGCGAATATCACTTCCGGTAACACTTGTAATTTCCAGTCTGCCAATGGTGATGTCATGATATGGTAAAAAGGTCACTCGTCTTCCATATAGTAAATGCGCTGGTGTAACGATGTAATATTGTAACTCGAACTCGGAACTAACGTATGTGAGAGGTCTGTCGTTAAGCGTCGCTTCGATTTCTACGATGATTGTCTGAAGCATACCAACTGTGATGTAGGAACGTCCCAGTATCTTCTTTAACGTAGTCTAAGTGATGCCTATCAAACGTTCCCAGGATCCTCCGAACCACAGCGCTCTCTTCGATATAAATTCCCACCTTGTACCTCTATTGAGAAGATCATCCGGGACTGTCTGAAACAACTGCTGTAGATGATTGAATGCTGATACAAACGTACTTCCATTGTTAGATACCATAAGATAGGGCAAAGAATTCCGGCTCACAAATCGTCTGAATGCTTGCATGAACGAATCAGCTGTTAAGTCAGGAACTACTTCTAGATGAACTGAGCGTGTACTTGCACACGAAAACAGGCATATTTTCAATTTGCATTCAGTCCCGCTAGCGTCATTTACATACACAGCGCCGGTGTAATCAACGCCTGTGACAGAAGATGGCGTTGATTCGTGAACACGGTATGTCATCAATGGCGGTGGATCCTGAGCTGAAAACGATTTTCCCTGAACCTTCTTGCACGTAATGCAAGTCCGTATGATTGTTTTAACCCACTGTATAATGTTAGGTATCCAGAACAGTTGTCGAAGAAATGTAATCGTCGCACTTGTACCGGAATGTTGAATTTCTCTATTTCTATATGAACATCTGTCACTATCAGTCTTGTTAAAGGATGTTTCGCAGGCATAAGGATGGGAAATGTAGTCATCTCCTTTAGTAGTGCATTGTGGATACGTCCCCCGCATCTCAAAATGTCGTCTGAATCAAGGATCAAACGTAACTGTTTCACCAACGATGCTCTTTTACTGGTTTCGGCTTTAAGCGTGCATGAACGTAACGTAACAAATGGCGCGTTATATGCATCAACGATACGAAATACAGCAGTCTTACTCTAATTGAGGACGTAGTAAACCATGAAACATGTAATGTCAGCATCCTTTCCCATAGTCTACAATGAAACATGTGATATCAGCATCCTTTCCCATAGTCTACAATGTATCATGTGATATCAGCATCCTTTCGCATAGTCTACAATGTAACCTGTGATGTCAGCATCCTTTCCCATAGTCTACAATGTATCATGTGATATCAACATCCTTTCCCATAGTCTACAATGTAGCATGTGATGTCAGTATCTTTTCCAATAGTCTACAATGTAACATGTGATTTCAGCATCCTGTCCCATTCTCGCAAATGTAACATGTGATGTCAACATCCTTTGCCATAGTCTACAGTGTAACATGTGATGTCAGCATCTTTCCCATAGTCTACAATTTAAGATGTGATGTCAGAATCCTTTAAATGAGTCTTCAATGTAAGATGTGATGTTAGCTTCCTTTCCCATGGTCAAAAATGTAACATAAGTTATTGTTTCTCAAGACAAGAGTTTAAGAATTAAAAAAAATGTTTAGTTTAAACTTTTGTTTTCTTGTTAAGACTCAGAGATGGTAAATTGCGCTTAAATAAATCTTCATTTTACAAGTGGAGGCATTGATAAAAATTAACACAAACCAGAACATATGCAATAAATTGTTATTGGCCAAAATGTTAGTTTTAAGGATTGGACTAAGATATTTCTGCGCTAGACATTTGCATGACAACAGAGTTTTAATGTAGTTTTGATTTTAATGAGTGTCATTAGGTGTCTAAACCTCACAGCCTTCTAGAAACAAAACCGTCCAAATACATGTATTTATCATGTATATATCAGGTCGCAAACACATTTTGTAAATTCCATTGATATGGAACATCCTTGAGTCAGCATTTTCTCTTCTATAACATTTTGCAACTCTATGTGAATGGATCCAACTAAGGCACCAGTGAAATAAAGATGGCATTTTGGTGAGCTAATTGGTAAATCAAAATAAATTATCTAGGAACTGGAGTTTTTGTTTCCAGAGACAGAAAACTTAGATTACTCATAGAACCTTCTCTTTGGAACATTTGTCAATGAAATCCGTTAAAAAAGTTAATTTTCTGTTTGAGTATTAAGAGGATAGCTCACCAGATGTAAAAACAAACATGTTTATAAGTGCGAGAGTACATTGTTTACCATTGCCTGCACGTTATTTGGATACTTAACATATCGGAAAAAAGCCTGTTTTCCAAAAGCATCTGACTCAGAGGTTTTGATGGTCATTGGCTGACTTGGCTACTCTTACATCTTGTGCAGTTAATGTGATATCATGTATGGTTTTACTGGCGTGTGCCCAAACATGGTAAAAACTATAACATTATATTACACAATGAGCTTTCATTTTTCACCTGCAATACACCATAAAGAAGCCTTGAGAGAAGACATTTAGGTCATTGAAGACTATATACTGCATGTAATCAGGATCCATGTGTGCAAGATTCTTAATGCAGTAATGGTCAACTTATGTTACATTTGTATGTATTAAACATTACTAAAATTCATAAAATTATAATAGTCTGGCTTTCTGAGGAGGAAGCACGGGTCAATGACAACGAGGTATGGCTCATACATCGTAAACATATTTTTTTAATACCAAAATATGTGTTTCTCTCCCTCTCTTTATATATATATATATATATATATATATATATATATATATATATATATATATATATATATATATATATATATATATATATATATATATATATATATATATATATATATATATATATATATATATATATATATATATATATATTGTTGTCCTTAAATAGACAGTAGTTGTTATATTTCCCATAAAACCCGTACGTTATGACCAAAGTACAACTGCTTTACCTTTGAAGACAACTACAAAGTACAGGGTGTGGGTGGGCCATTTTTAGCGTTACCATTTACCCTAGAGTTTGTGCAGAGCATCATTTTGACAGGCTGTCAGTTTTGTTGTTGCTGTTTTGTCACATTAAAAGGGAGTTCACATAAATTTCATGCTCAGGTGTTGAAGGTTTTTAAAGTTTAAGGTTTAGATCCAACTTAAAACTTAGTTGTTTTTTTAACTCGCAAACTTTTGGAAACAATTAAGAAATGATAAGAACATTTTCTGATTTTATTGGAGAAAAATTCTCACTTGTGTTTGGTTTGACAATAAAAACGACAAGAGCAAAAAAGTAAGATCTTCAACTATTTATTTCAATGCTCTAAGTGTACGTGTATTCTAAATCCTACGTGACTAATGAAATGAACAGAAGTTATGACAAAATGCCTAAACGTGTCTAAATAACCCGAAATATGCATCAACATAATTATATTAAACAGGTATCCCTAGCTTTTTAGCCCCTTCCGGTGAAACCGGGGGGACTAATGGTTTGCGCTCTGTGCGTCTGTGAGTCTGTCTGTCACACGTTTCTGGATCCTGAGAGAACTTTAAAAGTTCATCATATTTTTTAATTAAACTTGAATCATGGACAGATGGCAATATGGAGATTATGCACGTCATTTCATGTTGTTCCTACGTCAAGATTTCTGGTTGCTATGGCAACAAATAGAATATGAATATTGCTGAAAATGGTGGATCCTGCGATAACTTTAAAAGTTCTTCATATTTTTTTCATGAAACTTGAAACATTGATTTTTTTCCTACGTTAAGAATGTATGGCTAGAGGCTAGAAATAGTGTTGAAAATGGTGGAGTTTCACCGATAGAGGACTTTTATTGCTTGGCAATAGTCTTGTTTAATAAGCCCCTTACATACTGTTTGTGGCTTTGTTTTATAAATGATGTTTATTTTCTAACATTTATGATGGGTCTGTAGAGTGTCTGTATATGTGTGTGTTTGTTACCTGTGTTGTGTCTAGTGAGTTTGTTTTGTGTCCACTGTTTGGTCATTGGTGTTATGTGATAAATAAAGTATCTAATGCTATAAAAATGATACTATCAAACCTCTTCTGATCCAGCTGAAGTAACTGTTTATTATCCCCTACAAAAGGCAGAGGGATATAAAATTGAACTTGTCTGTTGGTCCTTCTGCTTGTCAGTTCGTCAGTCCGTCCATCTGTCTTTCACAAAACATTTTAGGGTTTTATCTCAGAAACTATATAAGATGTCAACATGCAACTTCATAGGTTTATAGATATCAATGCGGAAAATACCATGCACAACAACCATCACCATACTTTTCTATTAAAAGAGTTATTTCCCTTTGTTTTTTGTATGATAAAACTTTTAGGGTTATAACTAAAAAAACATGTAAGATTTCAACATGAAACTTCATGGATGTATTGATAATTATGAGGAAAAGTGCGATGTTCAAGAACCATAACAGTTCACTTTTTCAAATAAGAGTTTTTGCCTGTAGTTGTTTTTGTATGATGTA